>NC_056748.1:237565204-237650204 GCF_019279795.1 Protopterus annectens | reverse complement strand
AGCAGGCTAATGCTAGAAAAATGGGAATCAGAAAAGCCTTAGAAGACAATTTAGAAGAAGAATGACCGATATCAAACCTGCCATAACAAAATCAACAAACCTATTACAAAATTAGTGACTGCTTAGTGAGGGATCTTAACCAAGGGAAACATACTGCTGTGGGGTCGTGAGGCATACATGCTGCCTATGAAAGTGTAAGTCCTTGATGGAGAAGGTTTATAATGGGATCCAGAGGCAGAATCATCATAGTGACAGATACAGAAAAGCTGCCCATGAATTGATAACATTCCATTATCACAAGCTAGGAGTTTGAAAGAAGTTCAAAAATGAAGGTAGACAAAACAAAGAGGACTGACTGACTTCACCCAGTAAAGCTTAAAGAAGTAAGAGTGTAAAAATTGGTCCAAGGGGACCAGAAAATGTGATATGTATACCATGTTTGAGGCTACACTACAAACTTCATGCCATTACATCTCTGATATGAGTATTTTTAATATCTGGTCCTAACTGATTGGTACTTGTATAACTTATGAACCAGTATAATAAATTATTTTCATTACATGACTAATTATTATTTTTAGACCAGGATTACACCATCCCACATATGGGATTTATTTCTTAAATGTGAAAGTGGAGCCTTCTTTATAAATTTGAAGAGAATATTTGAAGGCATTATTCATATCAGCCTGATAGAGTTCCTATATAATCTTGCTTTTGGGGTAGGTCCTCTGCTTTGACTCAGTAATTATCTTTCTAATAGATGTGCTCTAATAAAAATAGGTAGTACTCTGAGGTAAGTGATACCTATTCTGCATTAGTATCTCTCCTGAAACCATTCCTTTTCATATTATATATTTTTGTTTTCACAGCTGTTTATTCTTCACTTGTTGATACACTTTATAGAAATAAGTTTTCCTTCTCTGCAATGGATCTTGTAATGACATTTAGGGATTAACATCCAAGGAGCACTCAAATCAGATCTCCATATAGGTTTAAAATCATTGGTCTTTCTAGTTTATAAGTTCATAGGTGTTTACTAGACTAACAATCATAATGGCCTTTTTAAGCCTAGCCATGCATCCCTAACCTCTGTTAAGTTCTGGTACCCTTGATAAGTGTAAGCAGGAGCTTGGGTGATTAAACATTTACAAGCTAGGACCTGGGAGATGAACCTCTTACAGTCAGCCTGCATCCATTAAAGACATAGCTGCCAAACTAGGGATGAATTTCCTGATCCCCATCCATTTGTCCAGGTTACACTTGAACTGACTTAAGGAGGAACTCTGCTTCACTTGGATATGGAGTCTGTTCCAGAGACAAGGTAGTCTCTGGGATACAATCCTGTCTTTCCAGCAGATCCTATTTATATCACAGGGGAGGTTTAATTTTTAGAACAGGTAATTCTGGTGCTGTTTGTTTTGTGGATATGCAGGATGTCCATCAGAGCGGGGTCTGTCAATGACCTGTATGCCAGGCATAGATCTTCCCTCAACTGCCTGTAGGAGACAGAATACAGGGATAGGGCCTTGAGGAGGTCTGCATAGTACATGTTAAATACACCCGGTATTCTTTTAGTGAGAAACCTCTGTGGACATTCCAATTGTTGGATATGTCTAGTTAGGTGCATACCAAAGGGGGCTTTGTACTCAATATGATGAATGCTGAATATAGTGGAACAATGACTTGGACCTAGATGCCATACCTTTTTTTGTAAGTTGCACAACATAGAATGATTTCCTCACTACTGTAGACAAGTGATGATGAAAGGCTAGATTGCTATTTATGTGTGTCCCTAAGTCCCTGACTACTGGGTCAACTATAAGGGGTGTTGTTAATATGATAGTTACTAGTGATGGATGACTTCCCAAAGGATAGTATTATGCATTCCTTGGCATTTAGTTTTAGTCGATGGCTCTGACACCAGTTGTTTCTGTGTTAGCCCTTCCTGGAGAACATTTGTGTCAGTGTCAGATTCAGTGATGGTTCCTAATTTGCAATCATCTGCAAATTTAGTCAGTCAGGGGCCATTGACATTGCCATTGGCCTTGATTTCAGAGAAGTAAATGCCAAAAAGGAGAGGTCCCTGAGGGATTCCACTTGTGACTGCCCTCATTGTAGAGGTGGACTCTCCAATTCTAACTTCCTGCGTCCTGTCTGTGAGCCAGTTGACTATCCACTGGGTGACATAAGCATTTGTACCTAACCTACTGAGCTTGTCAGCAGTGCTCGAGTGGGGTATTGTTTCAAATGCCTTGGTCAGCTCATGGTAGGCAGTGTGAACCATCTTGTCTTCATCCATTACTTTGTTGACCTTTTCAAAGAAATCCACCAGGTTGAGTAGGCATGACCTGCCCTTGATGAAATCAAATTAGGTTGGGTTCATTGTAATACATCGAAAACACATGCCATGCATTTTAATCTCCTCAGAGCCATGTTAACAGCCACAATTTTCTTTTTCTGAACCCCCGGAGAGGAAGTAGTTTAGTTCAGAGGACAAAATACCTTGGGTTATGATTTAACCCTGTATTATCTCTTGCATTTCATGTATTTTGAATCTCCCAAAAATTTACAGGTCAATTTAAGATATGCTATAAGATCGCCTTATTACTGACCTCAGAAGCTTGCACTGTACTAAACAAAGTGCTTTGTTTTCCAGGCTTGAAAGCAAAATTATTTACATGTGGCTTTATAGAAAACATGCAGAAATACTGTCTGTATTTAAACAAACAAAAAAAATCAGATTTATTTCCCTTTCCCTTGAAAGTAATCATAAGTTCATACGTTCATAGGTAGGTACTAGGCTATCGGCCCTGGGGCCTGTATAAGCCTAGCCAAAAAGGTTCCCTAGCTTTCACCACCCAAGAAAATTATTTTCCTGTGCCCCTGTCAAGCAGTGCCGCAGAAGTGATCCCGGGGTGAATTTTCTATTTCCCATCCAGTCGTCAAGATTTTTCTTAGAGGGCCAATAAGGAGCTTTGCTTGACATGAATGGGCAGTTTGTTCCAGAGTATGGGAAGTCTCTGGGGCAGGAATCTATCCCTCCAGCATGTCCTGTTTATTGTGGTGACAAGGTTTAGGTCCCTGGAGCGTGTGGTTCGGAGAGATTGGGATTCCTTTAAGTGTAGCATGTCCAATAGCTCTGGGTTTGACATAGCTTTGTATGTTAGGCAGTGATTGCCTCTGAGTAGGTGATATGCAATGGAGTAGAGCTGGAGTTTTTTGAGATGGTCTGCGTATGGCATCTGTTTTAGGCCAGTAATCCTCTTAGTGAGGTATTTCTGTGGCCTTTCCAATTGTTGTAGGTGTCTTGTGAGATGCATGCCAAACGGGGCATTGTACTCTATAATGGGTCTGATGAGGGATGAGTAGAGAGGAACAATGACCTCCTTTTTTTCTAGAGGAGAACACTTTTGTGATGAGTTGTGCCACGTGGAAGGATTTCCTGACTACTGTGGCAATGTGGTTATCAAAGGACCAGCAAAGGGACACCTGCATCTCCCTAGATATGGGTGATTGTCTCCCAGTCAGTGAAATAGCTCGCCTTCCTCACTTCCTTTACACATACAGTATTACTTGCTGGACGTTGCTGTGTTTTTTACACAGAGGATTATGATCAGTTCACTGATCATATCCCACTTATTATATGTTCATGACACGGATGTCAAGAAATTCACCTCAAGAGCGTAGCTAAAGAGGTAAATCTTGACATCCATGTCAGGAACACATCGTTGAAGGCTATGATTGGAGAACTGGTCATAATTTAGCTTTATCTGCTCCATGTACCACTTTCAATGCTGTAAAACACTTGGTGAATGCTGTCAGAGAGATAGTGTAACTTCGTCCATTACGTTTACACTCACCTTTCATACCACTCGACAGTCTAGATTTTCACAGGATGCCCAGTTTGTTGCTTCATATTTATGATCTTTTCCTCATAAAAATCTATGGGTTTCAGACACACCACTGAGGACTGAAGTCACTAAATAATGACATACATTTGAGTTTCAGAGTTTGAATTCTTCGGGCAGTAGATGCTAATACATCCTGTTAGCAACTGAGTTTTTTGAGAACTTGGAGGCATGTTACTGCTATGGACAACAGGCAGAAACAAATCTTTTATGTCTGCCTTTGTCTTTTGTTGGTCAGTACAGTCAGAGTTTAATGTCTGGTGCTAGACCTGACCTTAACAACAAAAGCAGGGGTGCTTAACATTTGTTAAGGGTGGGTTATGTGCCACTCTGGCACTTAACTTGTTTGTTTTTTTTCCAAACATCAGAGCATAATCAGTACTCTCCTTGCACTACAAATAAATTATTTAGATGTTTCAGTTATTACTCTTCATGTTACTCCAGTATTAATATTAATACTATTATTCTTTAGCATCTACCTGGCCATCTGGAAACAGTTAAATGAGATTATTCCATTCTCGGCCCATCAGTTTTGGACAACTTCTCACCATCCATATAATCACAGTCTCTACAAGGACTCAATAAAATGGAGATGAGTAGTAATCTGATTGAAGTTAAGTGGATTATGCATAATCTGATGATTTGTTCATAAATCTAAAACGTGTTCTTTATATAAAAATTATTTAGTTCTGAGAGATGAGTTTATTAATAAGCTTTTACTTAACTATTTAACTATATTGCCGGCTATATTTGACTTTGTATAAGCATGTAATTTTCTTGTTTCAGTGGTTCATGTTTGCCCCAACTGATCATAGCTAAAAATGTTTTTCAGACCAAGTAATTTCCTTGATTATTATATAGTTAAATAATTAAAAATAAAAAGTTATAGGGCATTTTTTTTCAAATGGCATTTGTTGCTAAGTGTGGATCTTCTGACCCCATCATACCTCTTAACCTCTTAAAGCAAGAAATCTGGACAAAGCCATAGATAAAAGTGGGACAAAGGCCCAAAAATAAGGATAATTTTTAAATATTGCTCTTACAAACTTAGAAAATTGATAGAATAACAAGTTTTGCATTAGCATGAATTTTTCTAAAGGGTAGGAAGTCTGAAACTCAAATGTCTGTCATTATTTTCCAACTACAATCCTTAATAATTCACCACTAATTTGTCAGAAAACCACAATTTTATGAAAAAAGGACCAAAAATATGAGGCAAAAATCTGGAAATTCTTTGAAAATCTGTACAGTTGAGAGGTATGGACCCCATACACATGAATCCAAACATTTCTATAAAAGATGCAGCCAGCTGTATGCAGTGAGAGACCCTCTGTAGTACATATGCAGTCGAACATCCTCAGCATAAACTGTATGTGTCTCTTGCTAGTCATCTACAGGGCTGCCCAACCATGCACTGCAAACGTGTTGGCTCGCTTTCATTTTCTCGAGCTATCAAGCTTGATCCACAGCATGCTGGGTCAAGTTGGCATTTGTTCATTGTTTCACTGGTTTTAATTTTTAGAGCAAGATTTAACTACTCTCGTATTAGTCAGCTCTGTGCAATCCACCATTACTTCCACCTGGAGAAAGAGTCAGGCAAACATTATGTTGCCTGGCAGTGATTTTTCTTCAAAGTACAGCAACCCTTGAATAAGAATAATAAAATTTGAGGATGCATTGGGGGTAGGGTTGCCAACCTCCAAAAGTGCTTTATTTTGTCTCACTTGATCATAAATTCAGCAGGTCAGCATTCCAAGATCATACATATCTGAGCTGTAATTTATGAGTTATTGTGTCCAGCAAATGTAATATGAGATTTTTGGTTGTGAGTATTCAAACATATTACCGACTCTACAGATACTAGATAAGCGCATGTAACATTTTTCTGAGGCTATATTATTCCAAGACTGAAATTCTTTCTGTTCCATACTCTAAAACTGGATTCTGCCCTACTACCAAAGCAGTCTGTAGCCATGGTGCTAAGCATTCTCAATGGTAGATTATTGTACCAATCAAAAACTTGCACTGACTACTTGTAAACATATAGCTTAAAAGTTTACCACTGTACAACCTCCAACTAAATGTTCTGTCATAGGTAAATCAGTTACATACACAGACACACACACCACCACCCCTTCCCACCCACCCCCCACACACACATGCACACATGTGAGCACCAGACACTTGAGCATTGATGATACATAGTTTTGTGTAGAACAAGTCTTACCTTCATCTCATTGAAAACATACCATCTCTCAGCCTGCTACATATTGATTCCCAACAGTCCCATTGTCCCTTCAACTTTCTTTAATTTTATGGAGTTGTAATTCCTAAACTCGTTCAAAATTTACCTTCTCGCAATTCTATGTTAGTTTCCAGAAAGACTAAAGCTACTATAACATAAAATGCAACTGAAAAAGGAATACAGCAAATCACAAAACTTGGAGTAATGCCATTAAAGCATTTATTTGCAGGTGGCCTCACTCCTAATGTTTAGGGTTTAACCTCCAAACCCCTGCTATGTATATGTGCTAACTCAGAGATCACTGTACCTAGGCCTGGTGTTGTGCCACAGATGGATGCAACCCAAGTGACTGAAGTTCATTTAGTACCCTAGCACATGTATAGGTAAGTAGGGGAGTGGAGAGGTGAAGGGGCATGACCCCCATATTTCTGAGGTTTGTGCACTAACAGCAGTTGTGGTTCACCTTCAGTCAAAATTGGCAGCTGCTTGGGGATTATAGAGTGAAGTTATTATTTCTGTAAACGCAGTTTGTTTTAACAACTGTATTTCAAAACAGTGATGTCTTAGCTATGTTGGTGTGACATGTAGCTGCTTATAAATACTGCAGGTAAGCAGGCAAACTGACATTGTAGTATGATTTCATTAATGAATTAATGTGCTATTGAAATATTAAATTAATATTAAAGATAATCTACTAGACACCACATTATCTTAAATATTTTTATGATAGATTGTCCTATAGAACTTTAGGTTTTAATTATCTAACATGCTGTCAAATGCTATTCATCAGACAGGAATACATCAGACCACTGGAACACTGCATTGCACAAATTACAAAACTGGTATTGCAGGAAAGAAATTATTTGATTTATTGAATTATTACAACTTTTTATTATATACTCTGAGTGATGTTTTACAATCCTTGAGCTTTTTACAGAAATAAATGTGTAAGTGGTAACAATAGGAATTTGTAACTGGTATCAATATAAATTTGAAAGTCGTAACAATATGTATTTTGTAAGTGGTAACAGTTGTGATGATATTGGCAAGTACTGGCATAGCCAGCTGGAGTTTTGTAAAGAATGATATATCCTGTGAACATCAAACTGACTTATACAAGATGCTTGTGTTACAAATGTATTAGAACTGCATGTTATTTGTATATCAAACTCCTTTGTATAGATGCTTGTGCTGAAAATGTATTTGTGAGGTTTGCTTGTGTTAAAATGTTTCAACAGTACACCCTGCTGAAATGAAAATAAATGTACATGTATTATTGCAACTCTATTAAATGTATATGTTTTAATAGAGTACACTGGGACAGCAAAGGTTAACTTCAAGAAAAATAAGGGAAATGTAAATAAGCTGTTAAACCATTAAAACGTTACCCCCACAGTGCTGAATAGGACCAGAGACAACAGGTCTGGGAAAGAGCCTTTGTTCATTAGCTCAGTGAAAAGAGGAGGAAGCCCCAGGTACTGTCATAAACATTTGGATGTGTATTGTGGCCGTCTATGCTAAATTCTTGTCTCAACTGTGAGAACCTAGAGTCAGCTGACCAGATGAAGTCATTCTGCTAGCCCTCTTGGAAATTATATTTTAGTTATTACAAAGAGAAATCTCTAAGAGTATTGAGTATTCTGTTTGGGAAGCCTGACTAGAAAGATCCTTACCCACAGCATCTTGCCTTGCGGTAGTAAATAATTTAACTAGGGAACAGTAATTCTTAGGTTCAGTCAGGAATATAGTGAAGCTTAGTCCACAGAGTATTTTTCTTTATTTGTATGAGTCTATCCATCAATGTTAATTTCAATATCTGTTATTTGAACTCTGTGGTTTACTGTAAATATCTATTCAATATTTTCATGTTCTTTTACTATTTATTATTAAATATATTTATACTTTTATTATAGTTAGTCCTTATCGAAAGTATCTAACCTTTGAGAGTACTTGTATTTATTTTGGTGACACTGTGTGGGCCACTCCAAAAGGGCAAGCCATCTTGGTGAGCTACTACCATTTGTATTAGTATTAATATTGCATAGTATAAAAGGACACCCTTTGTTAAGGACCTTAAAGTATCTGATTGGGGAGTGTCTGGTGGTGGTAATAACCACCTTATAGTCTGGGCAGAAGGGGATATAGTAAATCTGTGCCAGCCTTTTGCAGGTGTGTGTGTGTGTGTGTGTGTGTGTGTGTGTGTGTGTGTGTGTGTGTGTGTGTGTGTGTGTGTGTGTGTGTGTGTGCAAATCGAATATCTTGGTCTGTATGTGTCAGCTACTTCAGACAGGGACATGAAGCCCTGGGTTTATAAAGAGGGTGTTGGAAGACATGGCCTGGACACTCAGCTGAGGACCTAACCCTACAGCTGTACCAGTGGGGAGTCGTATTGGGGACCTGGAGAGAGACAGTTATAGAAACATCCAGACCACGGGCTGTGTTTCCTAGGTGCTCTTAAGGGAAATTGTACTTGATGCATCGCGGTCTGAATCTAGAAATACTGTGTGTATCCATTTGTATTCCAAGTGCACATCCATCTTCAGTGTCAGTGGTGAGGATTCAGCCTTCTTGATTATTGGCCCAGCATGGAGAAGTCACATATTGGTGGCCATCACATCTTGGTAGCAGTGGTGGGAATCACATATTGGTTGGCAGTGGTGGGACAATCACATACTCACACATTGCTGAGCAGTGGTGTGAATATTGAACTCCTGTAGCCTGTAAGCAGTGGTCACTGAAGAAGGTGTTTGTACTCTCAGCATCCACACAGTAGACATTCAGAGTTTCTAATCACAATAGTTTTATTTATTTACTTTTTGCCAGCTTAGTCAGGGAGAGCAGGCAAGGATGTCAGCAGAGGATTATGGCAAGCTGAAAAGGAACCAGATGACTGAGATGTGCCAAGCCAAAGGAATGGGGCATGCCAACATGACTAAAATGGAAATTATTGCAGCCTTAATCACAGCTATATCACAGACCAGCAACAAGTAAGACAACCAGACTAGCATTGGGGATGTACAGCTCTTAGAAGCAGAACAGTTCAACTTTTCCTCAGAGGACTTAAAAATCCATCTGAAGTTAAACAGACTTGAACCGGAGTCCAACCGTTTGGAATTAGAATCAGCAGAGAGACTTTAGCATTTGGAATCTGAAGAAAATGAGAGGTAGAGGCAACATGAAAAGGAAAGTCTGACTGTTTGCCAGGGTCATGGAGGTAATGGGGAGGGGAGTAACCATACCCCAGAAGCAATAAAAGTCAGTAAACTTCTTCCTCAGTTCCAAGAAGTTGATCATTTTGATAGTTTTATTTATATATATATATATATATATATATATATATATATATATATATATATATGAGTATGCAAACAGTATAATGTGACTGAGAGCTCTGGGTACAGTTTCTCACCCCCTTACTCCATGGTAAAGCTGTAACTGTTGTTTCCAAATTGTCTGATATGGATTGTTTAGGCTATGAGAACGTTATGTAGTGTTTGTTACAATGTTTTAAGTTAACACCCGAGGCTTACAGAAAAAGTTTAGTGAACATAGCCACAAGGCAGATGAAAGTGTATGGGATTATATGGCTGAACTACACTTATTTTCATAGGTGAGTGAGTGGGTGTCAGGTCACCCCATTTCAAGGGCGGGCAGACCTTTTGTTGAGGGAACAAGCTTTTAGCACTTTGCCTGAGGGCATGAGAATCTGGTTGGCAGACAGGGAATGCAACTCTGCAGATGAACTTGGGGAAAAAAGGGAATCTATACCTAGCAAGCAGAGCATTACTGCACAGGAAAAGGATACCCAGTGCTGCATATGGATATAAGGTAACCCATGGTGGGCAGCTGAAACCACCCCAACAGAGTCTGTCAGTAACAGAGGAAGCCACTAGTTAAGGTACACAGCCAGGATCAAGGGTTAAATGTTTTAAATGTAACCAGTGGGGCCATGTAGCATATAGATGTCCATGGAGGCAAGGTGGGGAGCAAAAGATGGGTGAGCCATCAAGTGGGAATAACAGAATGCCAGTGGTAAGTTGTCTGGAGACCATAGGAGTAACAAACTACCACCAGAGTTTATATCTGATCCTGGTGGATGGAAAATAGGCCACTGCCAAGACAGGCACAGCCTCTGATATAACTATTGTGAAGCCTGCAGTGGTTAATGAGGAGCAGTACTTGTTTGGGTAGTCCATTCCAGTTATAGCTTTAGGAGGAATCTCATTCCAAATGCCTTTGGCCAGGGATCACCTTGACTGTGAGACTGGAAAAGGAAGCAAGCAAGTAGGTGTGTTTGAGGATATCCCTGCAGATGTCTTGATAGGGAATGATTTTGATAATGCAGTACCGTGTGTGTATGCAGTGACACAAAGTCATACTTGAAGACAGGCATGTGGGTCTGGTAGCCTCAGGGACACCCAGACAGACTGCACACCTGAAGCCAGGACTGGTGATGTGGCTACTTCAGGGAGGGAGCTACCCTATAGCATTGAGACTGAAGGTGAACCACAGCCATTGATGGGTGCTGATGTTCCCTTGGACAGAATGACTGCAAGGGCAGAGGTGAGTAGTAGTACCCAGGTAGACAGTGAGGCACAACTGTCAGAGGATACCAGACTTCCTGTGGAAGGGGAGCTGGAAGAGTTACAAAGAGAGAGTTGAGACAGGCTCAGCTCTCAGACCCTACATTACAAGGCTTGAGGGAGGTAGGTAAGGAAGCACCTGACTCACAAGGAAAAGGAGATTCTGTATACTGGAACAAAGGGTTACTGTATAGAGAGTGGACCCTTGAGGGAGGGCTAGAAGGTGGGTTAATACAGCGGTTGGTAGTCTCCAGATCCTACTGTCTTGTACCTCAAGCCATAGTCCATGCCATTCCTTTTGCAGGTTGTATGGGCATAAAGTGTACCAAGAGATGTATTATGCAAAACTTCTATTGGCCTGGGATTTCCAGAGATGTAACAGGGTACTGCAAGACCTGTGAGCAGTGCCAAAAAGTATGCAAGACAGGAGACAAGGTCAAAGCACCTTTGATGCCTTTGCCTGTGATTGAGGAGCCCTTTCAGATGGTAGCTATGGATATTGTGGGTGTCTGAGTACCCCAAGTTCCACAGGGAAGAAATATATCCTAGCAGTGGCTCTGTCCTCTATAGAGGCACAGAAGGTGGCAAATGCTTTGCTAGAGATTTTCAGCAGGGTAGGTTTCCCAGGAGAAATACTGACTGACAGAGGTGCCAATTTCATGTCAGATTTGCTGGCTTGCCTGTGGGAGTGTTGTAGGATGAAGCACATAAAGAACACCCCCTACTACCCTCAGATCTTGTGGAGAGGTTAAACTCTATGCTAAATACCATGCTTCAGGCATTTGCAGACCAGTTTAAGAGAGAGTGGTACAAATATTTGCCCCATCTATTGTTTGCATACAGGTAGGTGCCCCAGGAATCCACAGGTTTTTCACCCTTTGAGTTGTTGTATGGGCATAAGGTGAGGGGCCTTTAGATTTGATTTGTGATGAGTGGGAGGGTGAGTGTGAATCCCACAAAGAGTCTGTTGTGCCATATGTCATAAACTTCAGGATAAGGATTAAGGAGCTCATGGGTTTGGCCTAGGAGAACCTGGCAGGAGCCCAACAGCAGAAAAAGGTCTGGTATGGCAGGAATGCTTGAGCCAGAAAGTGTGTTGTGGGTTAGCAGGTGATGGTTCTCATTCCTGTCAGACACAAACTACAGGCAGCTTGGGAGGGACCCTTCAAAGTGGCAAGGAAGGTCAGTGATGTTAACTACATGGTAGAACTGCTAGGCAGGAGCACAAATGGTTTTGTGTTAACATGATGAAGCTTTACCATGACAGGAATGCCCTTGTGCTGAGTATTTGCAGTGGATAGCAGGAGGAGTCTTAGGGGAATCTGGTGAGTGATCTCCTCAGTGAGGCTCGGACTGACATCTCAGTGGGAAGGGTAGCCAATGTCCCAGTGGCTATCCCCTACCCAGGTTTGAGAAATCCAAACAGTGTTACAGGAGTTTGGTGACATGTTCACTGGGAAACCAGAGTGTACCCACCTGGTGCAGCTCCATGTGGATACAGGGCCAGCTCCATGTGGATACAGGGCCCCAAAGACCTATAAAGCAGGCCCCTTACAGGGTGCCTGAGTGACTCAGACAGACTCTGAAAGAGGAGATACAGGAGATCTTGGAACTGAGAGTAATCCAGGAGTCCAACAGTCCCTGGGCTGCCCCAGTGGTGCTGATACCAAAGAAGGATGGCAGCACCAGGTTCTGTGTGGACTACAGGAAACTAAATAGTCACACAGAGTCAGGTGCTTACCCCATGCCTATGACAGATGATGCCCTAGTGCAGCTGGATGGGGTAAGTATCTGACCAATATTGATCTTACCAAGGGCTACTGGCAGGTGCCCTTGCTTCCCAACACTAGAGAGGTCAGCCTTTGTGACTCCTTTCAGCTTGTATGAGTTCATGAAGATATCCTTTGGGATGAAAAATGCCCCAGCAACTTTCCAGAGACTAGTAGATCATAGCCTAGCAGCAGCAGGAGATTATGGCCTTGCTTACCTGGATGATATTGCCATCTACAGCCATTCCCAGCAAGAGCACCTTCAGCATGTCAGGGAGGTGCTGGGCAGACTGCAGAGGGCAGGGTTGACCGTTAAGCCCAGAAAGTGTCAGGTGAGTATGGCAGAGGTCTCCTAACCGGGACACAGAATGGGGAGTGGTATGATCAGGCCTGAACCTGCCAAAGTGGAAGCCATTCAGGCATGGCCTGACCCAGTTACCAAAAAGCAGGTGAGGGCATTCTTAGGAACATTGGGGTACTATAGAAAGTTTGTCCCCAATTATAGTACTATAGCTGCTCCCCTCACAGACCTGACAAGGAAAAGCAAGCCAGATAAGGTAGTCTGGACCCCAGCATATGAGCAGAAATTCCAGAAGCTTAAAGGAACTTTGTGAGGACCCCCTGTTTTAGCCAGTCCAGATTACAGCAATGAATTTGTTGTGCAGGTGGATGCTTCAAACAATGGGATAGGGGCTGTCCTTAGTCAGGTTTCCTCAGAGGGAGAAGAGCACCCAGTGGTATATCTTAGCTGTAGACTCTAACCCAGGTTGGAATGTTATGCAGCTGTAGAAAAGGAATGCCTAGCCATAGCATGGACACTGCAATAACTTCAGCCTGATCTGTATAGAAGAAAATTCAGTGTGGTTACAAACCGCAATCCCTTAACATGGCTGCATAGAGTCAGCCAGCAAAATGCAGTTATAGGATTGCAGGCATATGACATGACAATACAATGCCGTAGTGGGGTCAGCAATGCCAATGCAGATGGGGTCTCAAGACAGGGAGCGGGGTAACATATTCCCAGAAAGGCTTATTTCTCTCAAGCTGTGTTTCTCAATGGTCACTTGAAAAGCTAGCTTGAGTCTTCAAGGGGGGAGAGATGTAATGATATGGGCAAGTGCCAGCATGGCCAGCTGGAGTTTTGTAAAGAATGTTATGTCCTGTGAATATCAAACTGATTTATACAAAATGTTTGTGTTACAAATGTATTAGAACTGTATATTTGTAATCAAACTGCTTTTTACAGATGCTTGTGCTGAAAATGTATTTGTGAGGTTTGCTTGTGTTAAAATGTATCAACAGTGCACCCTGATGAAATGAAAAGAAATGTACATGTATTATTGCAACTCAATTAAATGTATAAGGTCTTACTGTATATGGACATACCCATTTATTGCTTTTTCTACTACTACTATTGTATATTCCATTCTATTTCATTTCTGATTATGTATATCTATTTTTGATTGTTCATACTGGGAGTTTGTTCTTTCATTTTCTTGGGGGCTTTCCACCCAGGCCTCTGCTGAAAAGGGGCCACCAGCCCGGTCGGACTGACCCAGCAAACAAATGTAAAATAAATAAAATAAAATATATATTTTAATAGAGGACACCAGGACAGCAAAGGTTAACTTTAAGAAAATAAGGAAATGTAAATAAGCTGTTAAAACATTAAACATTTCACCCCACAGTACTGAATAGGACCGGAGACAATAGGTCTGGGAAGGAGTCTTTGTTCATTAGCTCATTAAAAAGAAGGGAGGCCCCCAGACACTGTCATAAACATTTGGATGTGTGTTATGGCCTTCTATACTAAATTCCTATCTCATTTTCAAAGGGGAATACTGTGAGAACCTATAGTCAGGTGACCAGTTGAGGTCATTCTGCCAGCCCTCTTGGAAATTATTTTAGATATTACAAAGAGAAATATCAGAGTACTGAGTATTCTGTTTGGGAAGCCTGACTAGACCCTCACCCCCAGTATCTTGCCTTGCAGTAGTAAGTAACTTACATAGGGTATAGTAATTCTTAGCTTCAGTCAGGAATATAGTGAAGCTTAGTAAAGACAGTATTTCTTTTTATTTATATGAGTCTGTCCATCAATGTTAATTTCAATATTTTCTGTGATTCGAACTCAGTGGTTTACTGTAAATATATATGTAAATATATATTCAATATATTCATGTTATTTTCTTATTTATTATTAAATATATTTGTCAAAGAAAATACTTCAAAAGACCAAAAGCATGAGGTTCAGTTCAGGTATCTTTATTCTTGCGCAAGGAGACAAAATGCAGTTTCAGAGTTTGTCTGACTAAAATCAGGAAGTATCACAATTTTTATACCTTTCTTTCAAGGCATTGCCCACTACGGCTGACGTAGCAGACCACCAGTTCACAATTCTGTTACTTTACAGATATTTCTCAAGTTTCTAGCTGACTCTTCAAAGTTTAAAAAAGATTTTTCAGTAAACAGGATGGCCTTGACGACCACCGGTCAATTATAACTTTCTTGCTATGTGATGTTACAAGTCTAGGTACTATGGCTAATTCAAGCACAATGCAAGTACAGATTTCTGAAGCAGTTCATTGTTTATAGTATCTAACTTTCTTGCAGCTTGTGCACTTTTTCATTAGCACGAACAGCGCTTATTGTCCATAATGAATGGATCTACAGAAATTATTATTATTCTCCATTTAATTTCCTGACCTAGCAGAAAATCACCTGCTTTCCAGTACATTTCCAAAGCATAAACATGTATTTTGCTGTGCTAGCAAATTAGGTCAGAGTGCATCTTGCAATGTCAGAAAGCACAATTTTAGAAAAGCATGTTTTCAGTTTCAAATAGAACTAATGCTGCATATAGAATAAAAATGTGTTAATCTTCCCTTATTTAAAATAAGCGTTACGCACATATGTTAATACATATTTTTCTAACAATATTTCAGCTTTTATTGTGGCTAGTCCTTGTAGAAAATATTTAACCTTTGAATGTACTTATGTGTGTGTCTCTTTCCAACATTCTTCTACCCTATAGCCTCCCTAGATCCCTTAGATCTTCTCATCAAAACTTGATCACTGTACAAAAACCCAAGCGCCCAGCTGGCCAAATGCTTTTATCCTTCACCCTTGCTAAAAAATGGAATGCCCTACACACCTCTGTTAGATCCTGCCACAACCTAAACAACTTCAAAACATTACTTCATTCCCACCTCTATATAAATAGAATTTGCAGCTGCACTCTTCAACCTAATCCTTTCAAACCATCCTCCTCCTTCTCCCCAGACTAACTTCCATTCTCTACTAAACTCTCTCTTGTCTCTCCTAAATACTAGCTATATAGGCCACTTTTATATTTCTTACTTGATGAATCAACTTCTAAGTCACCCTAGGCTGGCCTTCTTTTTCTCCTCTTCTCTCCTATATTCCTAGCTCAAGTTATTACCTCCTGCTTTCTCTAACCTAAAATATTTTACTTCCTTTTTTTCTTTCTGTGCTGAAACCTAACTATAAATGTTAATTTTACTATTTTGCCATTAGACTTTTCTATTGTAGGCTGTTTGTAAAATCATGTTTCATCTATTGTTATATTTTTGTCTGAACTCTTTTGTAATCAATATTGTTTGTTGTTTTTGTGGAGCTTTTCTCTCCGGGCCTCCACTGAAAACAGGACCCAAAGCCCAGTGGACCTCCCCGGTAATCAAACTGAAATAAATAAATAATTATATTTATTTGGTGACACTGTGTGGGCCACTCCAGAAGGCCTAGCCAGCTTGGTGAACTACTACCATTTGTCTTAGTATTACTATTACACAGTATAATTGGACACACTTCAAGAGCTTTAGAGTAGCTGATTGGGGAGTGTGGCAGTGATTACTACCTTATAGTCTGGGCAGAGGGGAGCATAGCTAGTAAACCTGTGCCTGCCTTTCGTGTGTGTGTGTCTGCAAATCAAATCTCTCAGTGTGTGTATACAGTAAGGGTGTTGGAGGACTTGGCTTGACACTTGGCTGAGGACCTAACCCTACAGCTGTTCTATTGAGGAGTCTTATTGGAGACCTGAAGGGAGACAGATATAGAGACATCCAGACCCCGAGCTCAGTGTGTTCACTGTGTGCTCTTAAGGAAAGTTGTCTTTGATGCAGAGAGGTCTGCATCTGGAAATACTGAGTGTATCCATTTGTATTCAAAGTGCATGTCCCTCTCCAGTGTCACTAATGAGGATTCAGGCTCCTTGATTACTGGACCAGTGTGGGGGTGTCACATATTGGTGGGCATCACAACAATATTTCTGTACTTGTACAGTACAATTATGCACATTCACAGAAAATAAATTTAAGTGATAATTAGTTTTGTAGACTGAAGCCTTTTATGCTGGATTCTAAAACAATTTACATTTCACTTACTGATTCAAGCATAGGCAATTCTTGCAGAGGATGTCAAAGAGCCCTAATTACATATTATGTAAATAATAAATTGCAGAAATCCTCAAGGATGACGCTGTCCCTTCTACTAATTCAAGGAAAATAGCTTACTATCCTTGATATTGTCATAAGTAAAAATTGTCATGTCGTGCCAAGAACACATACATAGATAAATTAAAATAAACTTCATTCACCCTGGTAGAACAAAATAAGTTGATCCGGTGTTTAGTGCTTTTGTTCTTTATTAGTGTTAAGAACTTCAGAAAAAAATGTAGTAAATAAAACAACTGCGAGTGACTAAATAAGCAGAGTCAAGTAGTAATGCAGTAAAATGAACCACCCAATAAAAACAACGAAACAGCTGATTATAAAAGTAAATGTCCGCAACCTGTTGTGAAAACACAATAAATAAGGAATAAAAAAGGTTAGCCTCTAGTGTTTTTACATTGTAAAAGTTTGAAAAAACACAGTAAACAGTAATCAGTCACAAGGAGGCTTCCCGAGCCAGAGCAATGCACATTTAATGCTAAGAGAATCACTTAAACCAGGGAATGAGTCTGCATTAAGAAGCTGCCACTTCAGTTCTCATACCTCAAGTAATGTGTCAAAATCACCAAAAAAGGCATTGAGCTGCTCAATCACAAAAAAATTAATCTTATGGAAATTGTGGCAAAACAAACTGTGTTTACCTAAAGCATTTTTAAGTCTTTATTCCTAATTGACGCACAGTGCTCCTTAATGTAGGTAGAATGTCTCCTGCCAGTCTTTCCTACATAAAAACTGTTACATGTGTTACAAATTCCAAGATATACATTTGTACTATGGCAGTCAAAAATATCTGTTAAAGTTAATCTTGATTTTGCAGTGTTCGAATAAATTAAATGAGCCCGTGTAGATAAAATCATATGCAACACACAAACTGCAGGAAAAAAATGCTTGGTGGTTTATTTATGCCAGTAGTGTCTTTAAGTAAAAAATTAAAGTCTGTACATTCAAAAGATGCACGCAAAGACTTGGGGCCGGATTTACGAAAACTTGCACGGAGTGCAAGAAGAGTGTACGAGCTCACGCTGGCAATATGTCTGCCGTGCGATCCAGGTATAGCCGGCAGGGCCGTGCACAAGAGCTGCTAAAGCTACTCTTGCACGGACAGCATCATGGTATGCAAATTACCTCATTTGCTGGTGAAAGCCATGCAAATGAGGTAAATTTGCAATCCAGGAAACACTAACCTGTCCATGGAAGATTAGTGTTAGCTGCAGAAATGTACTCCGTTGGTAACGGAGTACATTTCTGCAAATAGCTAAACAGAGCTATGACAGCTCCAAATAAAGGATGCATACAGTTGAGGAAACATGCCAATGGCCAAATATAAGGCCATTGGCATTTTAAAATGTTTAAAAATATAACTTTTTTCCCTGATCTCTGATGTTTAAGCATAGCGCAGCACCGCGCAAACGTGCGACGCTTATAAAAACAAGAAAATAAATTAAAAATAGTCAAAAATAGGCATTTTCACTAAAAAGCTTATTCTGCCATGCAGGTGAATGGAAGGCTGAAGACAACATGGCCACTGAGTAGTGGTTGCTAAGGGGGGGAAGCTCAGTATGAGAGCTGTAACCATGCATTAGTAGGCAATCCTATGCAAATGAGGATAAGGACAGTGAATCCCAATTTTCCCCAACATGCGAGGCATGTCCCAAGAGTGTAAGAGTAGGAGTAGGTGAGTAGTAGAGTAGAATATAGGTTACATCATGAGGGGGTGTGTCAGACAGGCTGTAAGCTAACTGGAGCACAGTGGCTTATGTTTGCTTTGAGTTGCTCAAGATTGCAAGAGACGTGCCTACAGTTGTCCTATTTGAAAACCTCAAACCAAAGGTGCACACTGTTAAAAGATAGGAAACTCCTTGCAAACATACACACAGCATGTGCGTGGCACTTCCCCCAGGTGGAAACAGAAAGGTAAAAGGAAGGAAAAAAAGTAGTAGGAAGTTTCATAGTTTAGTACTAGGCTATCTGCCCTGGGGCATTTGCAAGCCTAGCCCTAGAGATGTGGCTTTCGCCACCCCATGTAGTGGTACTAAGGTGTATAGAATAAATTTAGAATACTGTGCCTTTGTCTAGTAGTGACACATTGAAGACCCCCTTACTTATTAAAATTAGTTTACTGTGCCTCTGTCAAGTAGCGACACAGGGGTGACCCCCGGGGTAAACCTACGATCTCCCATCCACTCGTCAAGATTTCTCTTGAAGAGAGTCAATGAGGGGCTCTGCCTAACATGGACTGGGATTTTGTCCCAGAGTATGGGAAGCCTCTGAGTTATGAATCTGTCCCTCCAGCATGTTCTATTCATGTTTGTACTGAGGTTTAAATCTTTGGCTCTCAGGGTTCTTATGGATTTGGATTTTTTGAGGTGGAGCATGTCCATCAATTCCTGGTTGGACATGGCCTTGTACGTCAGGCACAGATCACCTCTGAGCAGGCGGAATGCTACTGAATAGATCTGGAGTTTCTTTAGCCTGGCAGCATATGACATATGTTGGAGACCCTTGATCCTCTTGGTGAGGTACTTCTGGGTTCTCTCCAGCTGTTGTAAGTGCCAGGTGAGGTACATACCAAATGTGACATTGTACTCAATCATGGGCCTGATAAGGGAGGAGTACAGGGGCACGATGACCTCCTTTGATCTGGATGTGAACCCCCTTCATGATAAGGTGGGCAAGGTAGAAAGTCTTTCTAACCACTTTGGCAACGTGGGTGTCAAATGAGAGGTCACTATCAACTTGGGTCCCCAGGTCTCTGATTACTTTTTCGGTACTCAGTGGGTTACTGTCTATGTGATAATTTGTGGGTACTTTGTTTTTCCCAAAGGGGATGACTATACATTTCTTGGCATTCAGTTTAAGGCCATGATTCCGGCACCAGTTGTCCGTTTCGGTGAGGCCTTTCTGTAGGATGTATGTGTCAGCTGGTGTATCGACTATGGCGCCTAGTTTGCAGTCATCTGCGAACTTTGTCAGCCACAACCCTCCCATGTTTGCTTTCACATCTGAGAAGTAAATGCTGAACAAGAGGGGTCCCAGGACAGAGCCCTGTGGAACACCACTTGTGACTGGCTTTGAGTCTGACATGGCTCCCGCAATCTTGACTTTATGGGTTCTGTTCTTTAGCCAGTTTGCAACCCATCTTATGACATATGGATTTACATTTAAGCTGTTTAGCTTATCTATGATCCCCAAGTGGGATATTGTGTCGAAGGCTTTAGCCAAGTCCAGGTAGGCTGTATGGACTGCCTTGCCCTCATCAATGGCTCTAGTGACTGTTTCAAAAAAGTCAACCAGGTTCAAAAGGCAGGATCTGCCCTTTACAAAGCCGAACTGGGTGGGATCAAGTGTCTGTAGGTCCCCAATGTCTTTGTTTATGAGTTCCATAATAATTCTTTCCATAGTTTTGCAAACCAGGCTGGTCAAGCTTATGGGGCGGTAGTTCCCAGGGTCTGTAGTGGAGCCTCCCTTGTGGAGTGGGACCACTGTTGCTGTATGCCAGTGTTCAGGTACATATCCTGTAGTAAGGCTAAGGTTAAATAACATTTTTACATGCGGGTTTAGCTCCTCTTGGAGTTCACGTATCACGCAGCCGGGGATACCATCAGGTCCCATAGATGCTGTGTTTTTTGCTTTGCTGAGGGCGGTTCTCACCTGGACATCAGAGATGACAGGGAGGTTACATTCAGCTGTGATGAGTATTTCTTCTTTTGGAGGTGAGGGAGGGGAGAAATTTGCACTGAACCTGTCTGCCAGAATGTTGACAATATCTGTGGGTTCGGTAAATTTTTTGTCGTTGTGTACTAACTCTGAGCATATCTGAGGGTTTCTGCCCAGGTTTCTAACATAACTGAAGATTGCCTTGTGGTTATCTTTAGTGTCCTTGGCGATTTTTCTCTCAAAGTTGGCCTTGGATGTTTTTATGAGAGAACGTAGCTTTCTACTAGTGCTGATCAGAGATGCCTTCCCTTTATGGGATTTTGCTCTCTCTTGCAGTAGCTTCCTTCTTTTGTTATACAATTTGTTTAT
The DNA here is from genome assembly GCF_019279795.1 of Protopterus annectens. Taxonomy (NCBI): domain Eukaryota; kingdom Metazoa; phylum Chordata; order Ceratodontiformes; family Protopteridae; genus Protopterus; species Protopterus annectens. The sequence continues at coordinate 237,629,204 of NC_056748.1, read as the reverse complement.
GGCTGGGATCCACCAGACAGGATGCTTTCCTTTGGTGGAGAGGGTCTTGGTTTTATCTGGGATTGCACGATCCATGCATTCTTGGAGATGTCCGTAGAAAGCTTTTGTGTAGGATTCAGCATTGTGGGATGTGGTTTCCATTGGCCCTGTGGGCTTAAATGATACTATCTCAGTCTTGAGAAGTGTAAAGTCGGCTTTTGAGAGGTTTCTCACTGTAGTCTTTTGTGCTGGGGGTGGAGGTGGTAAATGTGATTAGTTTGTGGTCAGATCTCACCAGTGAGGGGAATACTTCCGGTGTGGAGCATTTTGTCCCCATGTTTGTGATGATCAGGTCTAGTATATTATCCCCCCTTGTGGGAGAAGTGACTAGCTGTTCCATTGCATTTGAGTTTATGAATTCCAGGAACCTTTGGGCTAGGGTGTTAGGGCTAGAATAGTGCACCCAGTCTATGTTAGGGTAGTTGAAGTCTCCCAATATGATGGTATTTGGTGAGACATTCGTATCTTCCAATGTCTTCAGGAAGGCTGAGTGGGGTTCTTGAGATTGGGAGGGTGGACTGTAACATGCAACCAGTTGTATAGCAGTTTTGCCTACAGTTAGCTGCACCTGGATGGTCTCCGATGCTTCATGAGTTGCCACTAACCTGGAGGTGTGGGTATCCTTGATGAATATGGACACTGCCCCCCCCTTTGTGGTTCAGCCCGGGTTTTGGGGCCGAAAAGCATGATACGAGGTAAAGCCTGGTAGCGCTGGGGTGCTCTCAGGAGCCTTGAACCAGGTCTCAATTACAGCGCAGACATCAATGTTCTCCATACTGAGGAGTGCTTTGAAAGCCTGCATCTTGAGATTTAGACTTCTGGCATTGAGCAGCATTACCCTTAATTTTTTTCCACTTTTGTTTTCTAAGGAGGTGGGTTCATCTTTTGAGCCTTGCCTAAAAAAGGCACTATGGGGGTGGCAAGAGCCTTAGCCAATATCCGGAAGCCCAGTGGTGACAGGTGCAAGCCGTCACTTGTGAAGCAGCGTGGCTTGTCCAGCATGTCATCCCAAGCAGACAGACATTGGATCCCCCTAGAATGACACCAGTAATTGAGCCAATTATTAAAGCTGATCATCTTGTCTTTGTATTGTGGCATCATTCTTGGTGAGGGCAGGATGCTGCTCAGGGTCAGGGTCATACCAGCCTGGGCTACATAATCAGAGAGCTCCTCTATGTCTCCAAGAAGAACTAGCAGAGGTGCCAGGTGAAATATATCAGAATCAGCCAATTACACAGGCAGCAGACTAGCCCAGCACTTTAAACTCTGCAAACACCATCACCCCCCCTCCCTATTTTTTTCTCAAGAACTCTGCAACACTGCAGTATACAAAGAGGGAAAGCTTAAAAAGCTTAAGTCAGACAAAATGTTAGGGGCTGCTCTTGCTATCATAAACCAGCATGTGCAAGGTGCTGAGGGTGGTGATGTTGTGAATGCTGCTGAGTAACCCACAGTGAGGAGACAAAGAAGAGTGTACAGACCCAGGTAACCTACCAGGAGCTACATGAGCTGGAGATAGTGGAGCACTATAGGGTGGACAGAGACCTCCTACAGCAAATTGTTGAACTGTGCCGGCCATGCCTCACACACAGAACCAACAGAGGGGAACCCATCCCAATGGATACCAAGGTATGTGTTGGCCTAAGAATACTAGCTACAGGTACCTTCCAAAGATGAACTGGTGATATGATAGGGATTTCACAGGCATCAGCTTCCAGGATAGTCCACCAGTTCCTGGATGCCATGTCAGCACATGTTGGTGACCACGTATATTTCTCCAATTCCCGTGAGGCATTGGCCAGCAATATGCGTCTTTTCCACCAAATAGCAGAATACCCTGAGGTAGTGGGTGCAATAGACTGCACTCACATACACATCAAAGCACCACCCGGTGAGCAGGATAGGGTCTACATCAACCGCAAGGGCTTCCCCTCCATCAACTGCCAGCTTGTGTGCAATGCCCAGGGCATAATAATGAATGTGTGTGCTGGATGCCCTGGAAGCTATCACAGTTCCCACATTTGGCATCTGACCCAGCTGTACCAGAGATTTGCCAATGGGGACATCACTGAGGGTCACCTAGTGGGTTTGCTGGATATGCACTGGAGCCGTGGCTGATGACACCCATCAGAAATGCACACACACCTGAACAAGAACTCCATAATGAGGCGCACACACAGACAAGAAACATAATTGAGCGTGTGTTTGGGATGCTCAAGTCATGGTTCCGGTGCCTAGACACATCTGGTGAAGCCTTGCAGTACTCACCAACTACATGTACCCAAATTGTTATGGTATGTGCCATGCTACACAATATGATGCTGCGGAAACAGCTGCAGCAGGAACAGCATTGGGCAGGACCAAACAGCCCCCCACCATTGCCAAGGCCTGCACAGGCACAGCGCAACTCAGAGGAGGAACAACCTGAGCCTGCCCCAGTAGGTAGAAGGAGGAGTGCCCAGTATGCCCTGGCCTTGGCAAAGAGGCAACGCATAGCACATACACTGACTCAGTAGGAACCCTGGAAATGACACCTCTCTCTGACTCGCACATACAGTAAAAGGGATGCCTAACTTGACACTACCTGTTTTCAAACACGTATAGGGAGTGTACTATGTGCATCTGACATAGGCAGCCCTGAAGCACCACCTGAGGCATGAGTGCCCTATTTTAAGGAATATAAAGTACTGCTAAGCACATTTTACCAGTACTGAGAATATTTAAATACAATTGGGCATAGCTGTGCACCGTGCTAACCAGCGCAACATCGGGCAAAGTTGGGCAATGTTGTGCAAAGTCGGGTAAACATGCTCACACCTGCTTTACTGTTCCTTAATGAGTCAGGTCTGCCCAGCAGGAAAATCAAAAGCAGTGACAGCGCTCAAACTCAGGATACTGTGCATTATAGTCACAGTACTGAACCACTAAGCCATAACAGCATTTCACTGGCACAGACACAACTTAAGTCTCTCAAACATACCAGTTGGGGGGGTCACATACCTAACAGTCACAGCCAGCAGGACAATTGTAAACAAACGCAAACACAAACAAATGCTGTATCATGCCCTCTGAAGAGGCATATGAGTAACCTCCCCCCAGGCCTATGCAGACATATAACAGCAGGCCAGGCAGTGTGATGTGGGTTGGGTAGGCTATGAAGTCACAAACTAATATGCATGTAATTGGAAGCAAAGGTCTGTAGTACAGTGGTATGCCTCAAGCCAGTATGATAGGCAACAGACAGACTGAAATGGAGTACTCGACATAGCAGTGCAGGCCTAGAAAATGTGTATAAGTGTCAGGTGTACCCCTCATCCTAAGTACACCCACAGTAACAATCAGGTGTGCCCCCCCCCAGTAGAAATGTACAAATAATAGCTGTCCCCCCTGTATGTAGAAATGTTGATAAGTCTATACAAATTGAATCATGGAAGCCCTGCAGGTTCCTGTCGATGTACAACACAAAGGTGAGCCCTGAAGTAAAAAACAACTTGAATTTTCACACACATATATAGTATATATATATATATATATATATATATATATATATATATACACACGAAGCAAATGTCAGTCAATAACATACTGAAAGGTCACACTGGGCATGTTCACACACTTAGGCCATGTTTGAGTACAACAGTGGGCCACACATATCTGGCAGTTGCAGTTCTTACTCCAGACACATGTCACTATTCACCAATCCTGCCTTGCGCACATAGTGATATGAAAACAGACCCATATAATATATTGGACCCCTGCCATAATTAAACTATGTAATACAAGTACTTAAGTTGTTCAAAGAAAGTGAAAATCCAAAGAAGATCAATAAATCTCCAGTCAGTATCATCAAGAAACAATGAGCACTCCAAATATTATCCAAGCCATGTTCTGGCAAAAATATTGCCTAAGAGTCCATAGACAACCATGAAGCTTTATTTGGCTATGTCATAAATATCAATGTAAACTCGTATATGTTCGGAGTCAGTGCAAAGTGTAAATGAATACATGTACATGACTGACATTGCCAACATCTTGTCAGACAGGTTCATACATATTTACCCCCCTCTCACTGACAAAAGGGCCCATTACCATACCTGGAGATTGTGAAAAACCAGAAATCACATATACAATGGTTAAACATCTCTATCCAAGCCTAAAAACATGGTGTCTATGGGATGACATGGTGTCCCTGGCTGTGTCATATGTGAACTCCAAAACAAACAGACCCTGCACCTGAACAGTCTGTTGAGACTCACCCTCTATGCAGGATATGAAACTGTTGAATGGGTTACAGCAACATTTGGCACATTCCACAAGTGTTGGTGCACAACAGACCATGGGAACTATTGTCTTATAAGCCTAATAAGCCTGATCTGCAAGGCCATGGAGTCCATCATTATGGAACCCATAAACAGAGCTATTGGGAGGCTACAAACACCCAACCCTACCCATTTTGGTTTGGTCAGGGGCAGATCATGGTCCCTAAACCTGCTAGACAGTTTTCAAGGCAGTTACCCAGGACATACATCAATGAAATGAGCTCCACATGCCCTACATAATCCTTGAAAAGCCCTTTTCCAACATCCCACACACATGTATCCACAAAATCAACAATCTGTGCATAAACACGTATGTCATCTGATGGATTGCCAACTGGGGCACAGATAGATCCCACAAGGTAAGAATTGTGGTCTCCCTGTTGGACTGTAAGCTGGTAACAACTGCTGTCCCCTATGGCTCAGTCCTGGGACCCCTCCTGTCTGGTGTATACTTTTCAGAAATACAGTCAAACACATGAGGGCTATGGTTAGCAAAGCTTGTGAATGACTGCAAAAAGGTTGTCATAATCGATGTTTGGGACAACAGAGACATCCTTAAAAAGTGTCTCAGTCAGACAGATGTGGTGTCAAAATTATGGCCTCTAGCTACAGTCATATAAATACCACATAGGTGCCAACACCCTAAATATGGAGGTAATAATAAGGGATCTATGGACACATGTGGATAGTCATTTCTACTTTCAGAAACACATTCACAAAGTGGTTAGAAAATCATGCTATGTGTTACCACAAATTGCCAAAGTCTTTGCATGTAGGTCAAAGGAGGTTCCCTCTACTCATCAGTCATCAGAGAGTACCACAACACACTTGCGATGAATCTGACTAGGCACCTTCAGCAGCTGGAAAGACTACTGAAGTACCTCAACAAGAGGATTACTGGCCTCAAACAGTTGCCCCATGCAACAAGACTGAAGTAACTCAATCTGTACTCTGTTGCATACTGTCTACTCAGGCAATCTCTGCCCAACAGACAGGTCCATGTCCAATGCAGAACTGATGTACATGCTCTATCTGAAGTAAACACAGGCTCACTGTGCCATATGCTCTAGGGATATAATCATCACAACAATAAATAGAACATGTCGGAGGGATACATTACTAACTCACAGACCTCCCTTGCTTTGGAACAGGCTCCCAACCTATATTAAGCTGAGTCCCTCACTGACACTCTTCCAGACGAGCCTTGATGAGTCTATGTGAAACTGAACTGTCACACCATGGATCACTTCATCAGCTCTACTACACAGAGGCATAGGGAACTAACCCCATTTGTGGTGATAGCTGCACACTGTGGCCATACTAATATATGCCTTCAGGCAGATAGCCTATTACCTACCTATATACCTATATATGTATGGGGAACACAGTATAATAAGCCAAAGATGGATGAGCAGAGATGTGTGTAAGAGGGTGACCATGACAGGGAGCCATCCAGGACTGTCCCTCCCAGCACACATCCCAATGGCACAAAAGACATGAGGTGCACATCTCACCCACTGTACATAATAGCCACCAGTACCTGTAAGCATTACTGTGTATGTGATGCATGTGCCTGCTGTACAACATGACTGTACAATGAAGTACACATCTACTATCTGTAGACATGTACCTGTCACATAGGTTCATAGGTATGTAGTAGACTATCTTCACAAAGGCATATATTATCCTAGGCAAGTTATGCAGCTTTCACCACCCCATTGGTTAGTCTCCTAAGCCCTAGTTCTAATAGTTAGTACCCTTAAGCCCCTTTCTAGTGGGGCTGCTAATGTGATGCCTGCCGTAAATTGTCTGTTTCCCATCCACTCATCAAGGTCCCTATTGAAGAGTGTCAGTGAGGGGCTCTGTCTGATGTACATTGGGACCCTGTTCCACAGTAAGGCAATTCTCTGAGAAGGTACTCTATCCCACCAGCATGTGGTATTCATTGTTGTGATGATGTTCATATCCCTGGAGTGTGTAGTGCGACTCACTTTTGTTATCCTTAGATGGAGCATGTTCAGCAGTTGTGTTTGACATGGCTCTGTATGTTAGGCAGAGTGTGCCTCTGAGTAGGCGGTACGCAACGGAGAACAGATTTAGTTTTATCAGTTGTGTTGCATAACACAACTGTTTGAGGCCAGTAATCCTCTTGGTGAGGTACCTCTGTGGTCTCTCCAGCTGCTGGATAAGCTTAGTGAAGTACATCCAAAATGGTGCATTGTACTCAATGATGGGTCTAATGACTTAAGAGTAGAGGGCCACCACTATCTCTCTTGATCCTGATGCAAACCCTTTGTTGATTAGGTGGGCCACATAGGATTTCCTAATCACTTTGGCAACATGGTTGTCAAAGGAAAGGTGACTATCTACTTGTGTACCCAGATCCCTTATTACCTTGTCAGTTTTTAGGGGGTAACATCTATGTGGTAGTTTGTGGGTACTTTGTTTTCCCAAAAGGGGATTACTATGCATTCTTTCACATTGAGCTTGAGGCCATGATTCTGACACCACACATCTGTCTCATAGAGTCCCTTCTGGAGAATATTTGTGTCATCCGGGGAATCTATTATGGCAAACACTTTACAGTTCACAGCAAACTTAATCAACCACAATCCTCCTGTGTTGGCATGTACTTTTGAGAAGTCTATACCAAACAGGAGGGGCCCCAGGACTGAACCCTGGGGGACACCAGTTGTTACTGGTTTTTACAGTCTGACAAGTAGCCAGCAACTCTTAATTTATGGGATCTATCTGTGAGCCAGTTTGCAATCCATCTTGTGATGTATGGATTTATGCCCCGGTTGGTGAGTTCATCTATGATACCTGACTGGGGAATGGTGTCAAAGGCCTTAGCGAGGTATAGGTAGGCTGTGTGGAGCTCCTTTCAATCATCTGTAGCCTGGGTAACTGTCTCAAAGAAATCCACCCAGTTAAGGAGGCATGATATGCATTTGACGAAGCCAAACTGGGTGTGCTCAACTGTGTGAAGGTTCCCAATGTCTTTATTGTTGACTTCCATTATGATTGGCTCCATTGCCTTGAAGATCAGACTAGTCAGGCTCATAGAGCAGGAATGCCAAGGGTCTTTTTTGGCCCCACCCCTGTGGAGTGGGAAGAAAGTTGATGTGCAACATTCTATGGGTACATATTCTGTAGAGAGGATATAGAGAGAGGTGTAGGTATCCTTGTTGAATATGGATACACCCCCACTGTGATCCAGGTTCTGCTGCTGGAAGGTATGGAATGAGTAGTATCCTGGTAGTGCTGGTGTGCTCTGTGGATCCTTGAACTAGGTTTCTGTTACTGCACAGATATCAATATTCTCCATACTGAGAAGTGCCTCGAGTGTGTGCATTTGGAGGCTAAGACTTCTTGCAATGAGTAGCATTTAGCTCACTTTGTGGTTATTTGTGTTGGTTACGGGGTTTGGTTTGTCCTGAGTGACCAGTGTTCCACACCTGAAGTTAACGCCTCATTGGTCCAATCTTACCATAAGCTAATTACCCTACATATCCACATTCTGCCCCCACCCCCCATTAAGGAATCCATGTTAAATTTCTCCAAAGCCAACTTCATGCTTCTTAGGACAGAGGTGGTGAACTTCATGACACCCATGCAGATGGACAATACAGTTACGACTACTGAATCCTACACAATTGCACTTTATAAGCACTTACATGAGTGCATGGATTGTGCTATCCCAAACAGAACCAAGACGCTATCCTCCAAAAAAAGGAAGCCAATCTGGTGGTCCCCTGCCATAAACAAACTGTACAACAGAAGTAAGAAACTGTTGCAAAGGAGAGTAAAATCCCATGAGTGGAGAGTAAAATCCCATGAGTGGAGGAGCTCCCTCATCAGCCTCAGTAAGAAGCTGCGATCCCTGATAAAATCCTCCAAAGTTAGTTATGAAAACAAAATTGCCACTGATTCTAAAGACAACCACAAAGCAAGCTACAGCTATGTCAAGAATCTCAATGGCAACGCTCAGATCTGCTCTGAGTTATAGCACAATGGCACTAAATTTACAGACCCACCTGATATTGTCAACATCCTGGCAGATAGGTTCAGTGTTAACTTTACCCTCCTCTCACCCATTAAATAGCCCATCTCTATACCAGAAGAATGCAAACTTCCTGTAATCATGGCTGCACAGGTAAAAACCACACTCTACAAAGCCAGGAACACAGCATCCATGGGACCAGACAACATCCCAGGCTGCGTTCTACATGAATTACAGAACAAACTGGCACCACACCTAAGTACCATGTTCAATCACAGTCTCACCTCAGGCTTTGTGCCTGCTGAATGGCACACAGCGACGGTTATCCCACTACACAAGGGGGGAGCCACCACGGACCCCGGGAACTAGCGCCCCATTAGCCTGATGAGCCTAGTCTGCAAAGCCATGGAACGTATCAACATGGAACTTATGAACAAAGACATTGGTCATCTCCAAACTCTGGACCCCAACCAGTTCAGGTTTGTAAAAGGCAGATCATGTCTCCTAAACCTGATAGACTTCTTTGAAACAGTCACCAAAGCCGTAGACAAGGGTAAGGTGGTTCACACAACCTATCTAGATTTTGCCATGGCTTTTGACACCATCCCCCACTCTGGAATTATAGGTAAACTCACTAAACTAGGTATAAATCCCTATGTCACAAGATGGGTTGCCAACTGGCTCACTGACAGAACCCACACTGTGAAAGTAGCAGACTCCAAATCTGACTTCAGACAAGTGGAGTACCACAGGGTTCAGTCCTGGGTCCTGTCCTGTTTGGTTATCTACTTCTCTGAAGTACAGGCTAACAGAGAAAGTCTTTGGTTAATGAAGTTCGCAGATGACTGCAAACTAGGAGCCATAATTGAAAGTACTAACGATGTGGACATCCTACAAAAGGGCCTCACTGAGACAGATGCCTGGTGTCAAAGCCATGGCCTCAAGCTCAATGCCAGAAAGTGTATTGTCTTCCCCTTTGGTAAAAACTCTGTACCCATGAACTACAACATAGGTGGTAGTATACTTAACACCAAAAGTGTGATAACAGACCTTGGGACACAGGTGGACAGTAGTCTCTCCTTTGATAATCACATTGCCACAGTAGTCAGGAAATCCTATGTGGCACACCTCATCACAAAAGGTTTCTCATGCAGAAAAAAAGAGTTCATGGTCATTGTTCCCCTCTACTCATCACTCATTAGATCCATTATAGAGTACAACACCCCTTTTGGTATGTACCTCACAAGACATCTACAACAACTGGAAAGGCCTCAGAAATACCTCACAACGAGGATTACCGGCCTCAAACACATGCCCTACACAGACCGTCTCAAAAAACTCAAGCTTTATTCCATCGCATATCACCTACTCAGAGGTGATCTCTGCCTAACATACAAAGCTATATCAAACCCAGAGCTGTTGGACATGCTCCACTTAAAGAAATCCCAATCCCTCCAAGCTACACGCTCTAGGGACCTAAACCTTGTCACCACAATAAACAGAACATGCCGGAGGGATAAATTCCTGTCCCAGAGACTTTCCCATACTCTGCAATAAACTACCTATCTATATCAAACAAAGCTCCTCATTAGCACTCTTCAAGAAAAATCTTGATGATTGGATGGGAGATAGGAAATTCACCCCAGGGATCACTTCTGTGTCTCTGCTCGACAGTGGGACAGGAAAATAAATTTATTGGGTGGCAAAAGCCAGGGTACCTTTTTGGCTGGGCTTGTATAGGCCCCAGGGCCGATAGCCTAGTACCTACCTATGAACCTTTGAGCCTTGACTAAAAAAAGGTAATATGGGTACAGCAAGAGCCTTGGCCAGTATTCAGAAGCATAGGAGTGACAGGTGCAAACCATCTCTAGCGAAGCAATGAGGCTTGTCTATCATGTCATCACAGGCAGACAGAGACTGGATCCCCTTTGAATGACACCAGAAGCTCAGCCAATTGTTGAAGTTTATCATCTTTCTGTTATATTGCGGTGTCATGTAGGTGAAGGTAAGATGCTACTCAAAATCAGGATCATACCAGCCTGGGCTACATGATCATAGAGCTACTATATATCTCTTGTCATGTTGTCCTGGGAGGTATGTCTCAGATCATTCACGCTGACATATACAAAGAACACGTCATATATGTACCTGTTCTGGAGTGATGTAAGTGCTTGTGTTATGTGGCGGATCATAGCATTTGACAGACAACTGACAGTAACCTTCCCTTTGTCCAGCCGAGTGTGTGGAACATCTGTGTGCCTGACTACAGAGTCACCTATTATACTAGTGTGTTGGGTATGTTGTTTTGCCTTATGGCCTGTTGTGAGGCACACTGCCTTGGTGTATTATGTGTTTTCTGGCGTGTGTTTGGAGGTGCATGTTGCTTGCTTGTCTGCTTAGGAGGACACACTCTCTTTTTCAGATTAATATTTGTATTCTCCAAGTATGGTAATGTGTATTTATGTGTGTGTTTTGCTAGTGCTTATATTGTAGGTCTATGTGAGACTGTTGGTGTTGTGGTTGTATGACCCTACTCCTCTTAACTGTATTGTCCAGTATTGGGTTGACAGAGCTTAGCCACCAGTTTGACCCTGTGTGTGCCAGCATGTTGTGCATCAACCCATATATGATATGGTCATGGCCTATGCATACAATACACTCACAATACACCTAGTATGATAAGCCTGCTGAGGTTAGCAAATGTGAAAAAACCTTTGGGCAAACTGTCAGCAAGTAATGTCTGTATTGCACCCTGTAACTCCATATTGCTTGCTGAAGTGTAATGACGTACTTAGTTTGGATTAAGAACCCCGCACTTGCCAACTCTGTGTGTGTCTGTCTCTCCCTGGAGAGAGAGCAGCCTTTTTGGAGACTACTCACACCCGTTAAAAGTGGTATACTCATCTTTGTCAAGTCTGATAATGTCACCATCCTACAAATATACCTGTGGAAAGGTGAAATCCCAGTGATGTGTATAGGGCGTCATGTAAATGCGTACTGCTGTAGTATCATAATGTAGTTAAGTAGGGGTTTGTATCCTGTACTTGCCAACTGTGTGTGTGTGTCTCCCTGGGGAGGAGCAACCTTTTTGGAGACTCACACCCCTTAAAAGTGGTATACTCAGCTTTGTCAAGTCTGATGATGTCACCATCCTACAAATATACCTGTGGGAAGGTGAAATCCCAATAATGTGTATAGCGCATTGTGTAAATGCATACTGCTTTAGTAAAATAATTTAGTTAGGAAGGAGTTTGAATCTCGCACTTGCTGACTGTGTGTGTGTGTTCCAGGTGTGTGAGAGTGTGTGACACCGTTGGTCAATGTGGAGTGGGTTTTGATTTTTCTAGTGTAAGACATATCACAATGACAACTGTATGTGCATTACACATATAAGGTAACTGTGGGGCAAAGCCATATACATACATGTGACCTCAATTATTTCATAGGTGGGTACTCTGCTTTCACCATGAAAGCATCTGTTATCTTTGCTAGAGCGTGCTGGCGCTTTCCAGACCTTAGTTTACTTCTGTATGCTTGTGACAAGCTTAGCCACTGCACTGATCCCTGGGCTACGTCTTCTGTTTCACATCCACTCATCACGGTTTCTATTGAAGAGTGTGAGTGAGGGTTTATGCTTGAGGTATAGTCGAATCCTGTTCGAAAGCAAGCAAAGTCTGGCAAAGATGACTAATCATTATAGGTGTGCAACAACCTCTGTGGATCTGCATGCAAACCCTTTATTGTTTATGTGCTCCACAGAGGGATTACCAAAACCCTTTGCTAATGTGATTATCAAAGGAGAGATGACTAAACACATGGCTCTATGTATACATTAGTACCTGTTCCACATTTTGGGGGCTACTACCTATGTGGTACTCTGGGGATACTTTGTTTTCTAAAAGTGGATAATTATGCTTTCTTTGGCTTATAGCTTTACAGCATGAGTTTGACACCAGGTATCTGTCTATATGATACCCTTTTGGAGGATGTGTGTGTCATCTGGAGAATAAAGTATAGCCCACAGTATGCATTCTCATCAAACATGGGCAGACATATCCCTACTGTGTTTGCTTGTACCTAAGAAAGCTATATGCCAAACAGGAGTGGTCCCAGGACTGAGTGCAGGTGAATACCACTTGTTACTGGCATAAAATTGTACATGGAGGCTGCAAATGTTACTGTGTGTCCTACATCTGTGCATCAGTTTCAAGTCCATCATCTAACAATAGTTTATGGTCAGTCCGTTGATTATGTATAATACCAAAATGTGGGATGGGTATGAATTGCTAGTGAACTATATCTTGGCTGTGTGGACCTCCTCTCCCTGACCTATAGCCTTGTTAACTGGCTTGAAGTCTACTAGGTGTAGGAGCCATGATCTGGCCTTTAGAGAACCTAAGTGGGTATGGTGCAGTGTTTGCAGGTTCATAATGTCTCTGTTAACGAGTTCCATAATGCTGTGCTCCATAGCCTTCCAGATAACATTTGTCTGGCTTATAGGGTGAGAGTTTCCAGGATCTGTTGTAGTTCTACCCTTAATCAATTTATGTTAACATTTGCACTAGGTGTGACAAGGGTGGACAGGATTAGAAATAAGTATATTAGAGGGTCAGCCCAGGTTTGAAGGTTATTAGACCAAGCCAGATAGGCAGGATTAAGTTGGTTTGTACATGTGCTGAGGAGGGATGCAGAGTATACTGTGAAATAGATGCTAAGGATGAAGCTGCCAGGTAACAGGAAAAGAGGAATGCCTAAGGTGAGATTTATGGCTGTGGTGAGAGAGGACATGCAGGTGGATGGTTTGACAGTGCAAGATGCAGAGGGCAGGAAGAAATGGAAACAGATGATCTACTGTGGCAACCCCTAATGGGAGCATCCGAAAGGGGAAGATGATGTTGTAGCTCAACCCTTGTGAACTGTGAACACCATTACTATGCATCATTCCACAAGTATGTAACCTGTATAGAGGCTGCATCTGGACAGAGTGTTTAGGTGAGTGGTGACTTCATATGTCAGCTTGTGTATGACACAGCCAGTGACACTGTCCAGTACCATTACCACTGTGGTTTGGACTTTGGTAAAGAGATGTTTTAACTAGAGTGTCTGTGAATCATCAGGTTTTACATTCTTCAGTTCTGGAAATGTGGCCCTTGTGTAACGACAGGGTGGTGAAATCCGCATTCAAACTGTCCGACAAGAAATTGGTAATGTCAGTCAGATAAGTGTACTTTGTGACCATTTACATTAACTGTGATACGATCTGAGATTTCCCCTGTAGATTATAAACAACACTAAAGAAAGCTTTAGTGTTGTCTTTGGAATCCATGCCATTTTGTATTTTGAAGCTTGCCTTGTATGTTTAATGAGGGCTTGTATTTTCCCAATGATACTGACCAGAGAGTTTATCCCTTCTTGGTATGTAACTCTCTTTTGGTACAACTTCACACCTTCTATTATATATTTAGTTTATGGCAGGGGTCCATGAGACTAATGCACTTTTACTGCACAAGTGAGAATGTCTTGCGTTTGTGATAGCACAGTCCATGCAACCCTGTAGGTGAACAGTGTGCATTACTAAAGGATTATGCAGCTGGGACAGTGTTAACCTTAGTTATGCAAACCAATGACAGATAGCAACAACAGCATCACCCACAGCACAGTGTCAACCCGTTTCATACACACACATGCGTACTCAAGTTCCAAAACGTGTGTAGTACAATGCATACTGGCCACCAACAGAAACTATGGAGTGTTAACACTGGCCAATACAGGGCATGTCACCTTGCCCATGTGTCCAATATGCATGTACATGCAGACAGTGCACCTCCACCATGTTCACAAATGGACACCTGCAAATGTGTGTTGCACACACCCCACACTTCGTGTCCACTGTATAACGCATGCCGAGACAACTACACACATCAGCCAAGTGGCACATGGGCAAACAAAACACAATTGGAATAAACACTGGTGAAAACAATGCAACATTGCTAATTACAGCTTTAATGCATCATGCATCCACCTTCAAGGATATCATTACACTTTACTGCTGACAACATGCTACACATCCAACCATTGCTATACTTAAAGTCACCCTGTGCATCAGCACCATGTTAGCCTGTTCCTGCATCAATGTTACAGATGACAGGAGGTGGCACAGGTTTCATCATATGCACAGGATGCGTTGCTGGTCTGCCAGAGGCCTACACTGAGCCATACAATCGGGGTGTGTGTGTGTGTGTGTGTGTGTGTGTGTGTGTGTGTGTGTGTGTGTGTGTGAGAGAGGGCCATGAGTACTGTTATGGGCCAATGTTGATATCATGTGTGCGGATATGTGTTTGCCCTAGGGTTCTGGTTTATGTGTGTGTGTCTGCATGCACACAGTTCCACCATGTGGCTGCTATATATGGGGATTTGTGAGACAGCTACAGACTGTACCTGGCAGGCTTTACAGATCACCATCTCTGGCCACGGATATGGAACCTGTGCCTGGCAGGGGTGCTACAAGACAGTATCAGGTACTAATCCAGATTGGGTACTATCCGAAGAGGTTGACAAATGTCCACTGGATCCAGGTCCCTGCTGGGACTGGCCAGAGCCACATGCACGTGGTCTGCTAGGACAGTCTATGGAAGCTCCCCCAACATTGCTGGGGCTGGTACTGACACTACGGGAGTGGCTGTGACTTGCTGGATGTCCACGGTGACCTCCAGCTGGTGATGTTGCTGGCATACATCCACGTTGACGTCTCAACTGTCCCGCACTGTCCTGACACATGGACATGACATTGTGGAGGACATCCAATGTCTCACCCCAACATCTATCAATGATCTCAGTGTAGTTACGTATGTCACCTGCTAGGTCACGGATACTGTCATTTACAGAGGTGTAATAAGCCCTATGTGCCCTTAGCTCTTGTCTGGTGTACCGCTCCATTCATGTCTGCACCTCCATGATAGCCTGGAACATGTGTGTGGTAGAAAGAGGTGTGGCACATCTGCCAGGGCCATGATGACCAGCAGTGCTCTGATGAGAACCTCTGGGCATCTGCCTATGTGGTACCATTCCAGACATCTGGCTATGGCTGCTGTGTCCTGATGCATGTGCCATAGATACCACACTGTCCTGGCCAGTGCCATCTGTACACTGTCCCTCAGCTAAGGGCTATGGTGATGATGGATGTACAGGCAGTATGACTGTGTGCATGGATGTGGTGGAGACTCGTGTACTGTCAATTGGTGGCCCAACAACAGACCCTGACAAACCTGCCTGTGCCTCAACACACCTATCCTCATGATCACAGTCTGTCTGTGACATCAGGTTTCCTGCTGTACTGAACCAGCCCCACCTCACCACCTGTGAGAGGAAAACATGAAACACATTTTAAGACCTGAACATGACTTCAGACCACATGCACACACACAAAACTACACTCCTCCCGAAAGCACACACAACACCAGCAATTACAGAACATACACAATAGCAAGTGATGGTGGGGTACAGTATCACAAGCAAAACAATCATATCACACATGTCAGCATGCAGGACATGTGTTGCTCAACAACATGCAGTGCAAGTGTAGTCAGTCCTTGTTACTAACAGTATACATGGCTTTGATGCATGTGTTTTGTTATTAGGTGATGGCCCTCCCCCTGGAACACAATGCATACATGGATACAACATTGCTGTGCAGGTATTCATAACCCTGTGATGTATGGTGCACCATAACTCACAGGTGTACATACCATTGCTGGATGTGTATCTGTGTGTCAGATAGGTATCCAGTGCTAATTACAGCCTCTGTGTCTTTAGCAAATAATTGTGGACACATTTTTAGCACATGCATGATAAGTATTCACACATCATCAGTGGTGCATGGATAATTGATGGAATACCATTCGGCCACATACCCAATGTACGGTACTTATGGTGAGCGTAGATCATATTGTGGACATGCCAGTCTCATCCATGACATGGCATGCTAAAACACAACTTCATATTTAAACACTACACATACCCAATATGTGTCCTATGACCTAGCCACTCAATAGCATCACAAGACATATGTGTCAGTTGTGCAAATGGTGATTGGTATGCATACTGTTTAGAGTTGCATATGTGTGCACACACGCATCATTATGGTGTGTAGCAATGACATCTATGTGTAGTACTGTGGTTACAATAACTGGATGGGGTATAGTACCATAGGCCATCATCAGGTGGTCATTCAAGGCTACAAATGTTTTACAAATCAGCACTAATCATGCTGTGCCAGAACTGTACTACTTTGGCTAAATTCACCATTTCACAACCAGTTGTTACGTGAGTTTGTAAGGAGGCCAATAAGGAGCATTCCCTGACATGAATATGTAGTGTGTTGTGGAGTGTTTAAATGCCCAGGATAGGCCTCTACCCCTCACGTATATTATATGTAATGTGTGGATGAGATTTTGGATACTGGAGTGTGTCTTTACAGAGGGTTTTGGAATCCTTTATGTGTAGCATGTTGAAATGCTCTGTGTATGACATAGATGTGTATGTTATGAGCATGTTGAGTATCAACTGTGCCTATCCAATGGTCACTACAGTCTAGCTACATTTGTTTGAGATGGTCTGGGTATTGCATGTGTTTGAGACAGCTAATCACATTAGTGAGATGCACATGCTCTTACACCAAACATGCATAGCATGCATTATGGGTAGGTGTGTTACATGTGTACTTGGCCTACACCTTAACTATGACATGCACTTTTTATTTACAATAATAAATGTAGAACACACTCACCAGCATCTGTCCGCTGCCTTGATGTCATCCCAGAGGTACCTACACAGAGATGAGACAGTTTGTCAGTGGCCTCAACTGTGGCATTGCTACTGTGTGTTTGCAATTTTACAGTACAACAGTAGTTTGCATTCACAGGGCTACAGATTATGTTCCAAATGATCAGTATTGCACAACAACAGGCTCCGCATCTTTGAACGACACACTCCACATCTCACATATGCATGATCTACCAATACAGATAACAGTAGTCTACAGATATGCCATGTTACCTTCATGCTCCATGTGTGCTTGCTGGGTGGCTCCAACCTCCATCATGGTGTATGTGTGCTGCTGTTGTTGGGCAGGTGCCACCAGGATCATGAGCAGCTCCTCCACTCTGGTGAGGGGGGGATGGTGGATATTAACACCACCCCCTGTTGCAAGCTGTTGTCTATGCACATCAGCATGCTGACGGACATGTCCGAGAAGATCACTGCAGTGGTGGCGTACCTGCTCATATGTCCAGTTACGCAGGCCTACCTCATTGACCCTGCGGATATCTTGCCACATTGCAGTATGCTCCTGCTGGTCCTGGCTGGTTCGTGAGAACATGAGACGGTAGTGCTGAATCATACTGCTAGTAATGATATCATCTTCAGCACTACTGTAACTCGGGTTCCTGTGGTGGGCCATAATCCCTGGAAGACATAAATACAAAAATATGTCTGAGCAAGTCATATGGCACATTTAACATTATACAGTACAGATATCACTGAACTCCCATATATAGCAACCTATAAGCTAACCAAGAGTGAAACACTGTAACTGCCACTTATCACTGCTCACCCTACAACTGCTTGAAAGTGCCTTGCTCACTCTCTATCGAATGAACCATGTTATGCACAGCAACAAAATGAAATCACTATACAAGAGTACCTGGCACACTGTATGCAATGCGATGCACCACCTAGCCACAGCAGATACACATCAAGCTGATGTGTAAAGAAATATATCATCCATCACAATCAGTGTAATGTCCAGTAAATGTATTACTATTATACCAAACAACTTGTTAATGCCAAACCCGTGGCCAAAATATGTGCAGAATTGGGAATATAGGTCACATACTGCTGTAGTACACTATGAATGTTGCTATATATGCAGTTATATGTATTACCACACATGTCAAAGGACATGTTACAGACATACCCACACACACATCAGATATAATTACAGGACGCAAAGGTATGACAACCCAGATAAGCTTTCAATGTGTGCTATACAGTGCTGTGTGTCAGTACTTACACAACCTTAATCTTGAGTAATGTAATCTGTGATGAATACAGGGACCACACAAAACAGTGGATGCAAGCAATGTGGACATACACTGTACTTTGCTGTACTGGCCCGGAGCTTCAGTTAGTACTACAATACACACATGATTTGCATTCAACATCAGTACTAATCAATAATCATAGATGTAGTGCTTTAGCCTCCAATGACACATCCTAGTTAAAACCAAGGGACTTAATCACACTGTATGCAATAGCACTTGTTCTGTCTAGCAACACAGTACACAGCTTTTGCTAGGATCAAAGCAAGGACCCATAATACCATAACATAAACAGTTTCCCACTAAGCTATCCCACAGATACACATCTTTGACGTATTCACAAACATATTGAATATCACAGTCAGTCAACAGTACAGAGAATCTATTGCAACAAGTAGATGTAGGTGTGTATGAGTGTGTGTGTGTGTGTGTATATATATATATATATATATATATATATATATGTTTGTGTATATATACACATCCATTTGTCTACATATACATATATATGTAGGCACATATACATTTCACCTTTCATAGTGAGAATATCAATTGCACAAAAGATGGAAGGTGTACAGTAATGTAATAAAACCGCACAGTCTTGGGATAAATGCATTGAAGGTATTCACAGCCCAGGTAGCTTTAGCAGGCCTTACTGGCTTCAACATTGCAAACTGAACAAACCACCCACAGTGTTTAACCACCATATGTCATATACCAGCACTGTATGCTATCTTGTTTGTCACACACTAAAACCTACATACAAATATGCGCATACTAACCTTCACCAACATATATATCTCCCCCCTTCGCAAACAGTTGCAATATGTCCCCTGCTCTATGCACATATACAGATGTGAATATATATAACACATATATTTCTCCATATGTTTGTGGCATACACACACATGGTCCACACTGTTGTAAGTCCCTGGACCTCACAGCTGAACGGTTGGGCCTTGCTGCAACACAAACAGGTGTCACATATGAACACAGACTAACATTAGGGGGGTATATATGGCAACAGATGCTAGATAAGCATACTAGACTGCTACAGCAGTTGCCAATGCTAAGCTACACTTTAATATGACTATCATGCATGTGTTGTTCTGTCACACTCATGTTTATATAATGTCAGCACTAATCCCAACAGCCATTGGCCACACTACTGTACAGAACACAGATAACATGGATCAGATTTTTGACATTTAATGCTGAGCTACACATTTCACAGGTATGTCCCACTGCCCACAGGTACACACAGTATTGTCCATAGCAGTAATTAAGCAGAACATCTGTGCATAAAGAAGTACTGCTGCCACATATGAATGTTTCACATTATGTAGACTATTCTTCAATAACATCTACTACATGCCAGTAAATACATATGTGTCACATACTTTTCCTTTGTATAATTTGGTAATATTTATTTTTCCTTTTCTCTCTCTCTCACTCTGTCAGTCTCTGCAATAGAGTGATTGAGTTTGTTGGCAGAGATTGCAGCCTGTTTTTGTAGGAATTTGCACATGAGCATGTGATGGCCTCTGCACCAATTAGTGGCCACCATTTGCTAATTGCATGCAGCCTGCTGTGTAGTAATTGCAGTAATCTCTGTCATAGCAACCCAGTACTATAAATTGCTGGCTCATGTAGGCATGGCCCTTTCAGCTTTCCAAGATGGAGATCATCCTTGTTTGGTGTGGACATCATTGTTTAAGACAGAAGGTTGGTATAGTTCTTATATCAGAAGCCAGGGGTGTATCCAGAGATTTACATTTTGTACTCAGACCTAATGAGACTGCTTTCAGTACCCACTTGTCAGTGTAGAAATGTACTCACCCCTCAAAATGCTACCCCAAGATACATGGAAAGATGTACTTTCTTTTCAACTGTTACAATTAACTGCCATACAACGCTAGTTATAGAGATGTATTCCTTTGGCACAATAATTGTTTGAACTGCTATACTGTGAATATTCATTTACTCAGTTCTAAAAAGCTTGTGCTTTTTTAGTGCTGACATTAGCATGAGCTGCTCAGAAAAACTGGACACATTTGCAATGGCATTCTTATAGCTGGTTGCTACCAGTACAGGGCTACATCCATTTGTATTTCAGTGTTGTATTTCTACATAAGGGTATGCTTCCAAAACTCCTTCCAAAGCTATTTGCACAGTGTGTAACAGCAGAAAGGCTAATATGCCTCTGTGTTTCTGCCTCTGCCAGACCTCTCAACCAATCAGGTACATATTTGAACAGAATCATGGAAAAGTAAAAAAAAAAGTCAGGGATAATCAGGGACACCTTTAAAATATTAGTGCCATTAAGTTGAAACATTGAGAGAATCAGAGCATATGAATGAATACACCTTTTCTGAAGTAAAAGAAGTGTCTAACTTTTAATTATTGTCATTATTCATTAAGTGTAATTCACCACCTTAATGCCCAAAGTCAGTAGTTTTAGGTGGGATTCAGAGGGACAGAGCTAAAATTTGTGTCAAAATCGGGGACATCCCTGAAAATTAGTTGAGAGGTATGGCCTCTGCCCTAAACAGATATGCCAGTGTTTGTCCTGCTGCGATACTGTGTGGAGTTGTAACGTGATGGTGTAATATTATTTCCTGCTAGAATGGCTGCTTCTCTTATCACAGTCATGTAATGTAATCCCACAACAACTGTTGGCCAACATCCACAGAACAAGTTGTGTGGTATAGTATTCCTAATTTTACTTTACATTCACTCATTCTGATGCATGATATAATTATTTAAGCACCAACTTGATGTATATCTACTGTGGCTTAGTGGTACTTCATGTTGTGTAGTGTGTGCAAGGTCCAGGGTTCGAGACTTAGAAATGTTTTATTTTGCTCCTGAGCAGAACAAGGGCCCTCACATACAGAGTGACTAAGGCACTTTTAAGCAGTTGTAAGCAGGTTTGTGTGGGTTTGCGCAATGCTGCGCATTGCTTAGCTAAGCACAAACCCACTCAAACCCGCTAACTACTGCTTAATAGTGCTTACTCCCTCTTACCCCCTCGCTAATTTCTTTAAAAGAAAAGAAAAATGGGGAGATAGGAAAGTGGTGAAAAAGGGGCACAAAGAGGGAAAGACAGTATTGAAAATAGCTCGGGATGTGCAGGACAGGTGTAGGGAAGGTCCATAGCTGCCCATTTCTTCAACAGCAACAGCTGTGCATATGCAATAAATTTGGAGGTAGATATGAACCCTTCAACCCCTGAGAGAGGAGTGAGGACAACAAAGTATGTTGTAATGTCAATTAAATAACATTTCATGTGTCCAGTGGACATGTGTGCAAAACAGGCAGCTATGTATGGGGCGTAATTTTTTTTGGGAGCAGATTGCCCTTTTTTTTTTCAGGTGAGAGTGGAATGTGGGGTAGGGGAAGTAGGTATATTTGGAGAGGTAGTTTGGAGAGGTAAACAGACAATACAAACAAGATGCATGCAGGGGCGGTATATGACACGTGGTGGGTGAACACCTTTGACGGGGAGGGATTATGCTTAGAAATCGCAAGCCCATTAGCCCCCAGATGGAAACAGTGGGACTGAGGTCCCCACCCATGGGCAGTCACCACTGCACCTTCACAGCCCAGAGGGTGGCTGTGCTGGGGGCTGTGTAGGAGGGGCAGACTGACCCAGGAGTTGCACCACTCGGGCCTCAAGCTGGCTAGAGGTTCTGCAACAGAACGTTCAATCTCTCTCTGCACCATAGCCTGGACCATTCAAAGGGTGATAGGTGCCTCTCCACCCATGCTTGCATGGGGGTTGGGCCAAGCCCCATCCCCTGTAGCACTTCCACCCAAAGGTGGCACAGGGCCAATGGAGGAGGTCCCAGGCTGGGAACCAGATCTGCTGGTGCCAGGTGCCATGGCCAGCTGAGGTGGGACAGGTGGGTCTGCTGAGACTGGCCTTCCCATACGAACTATGTTTTGGAGAGTTTAATAAAGATATGGGTTAGTAACAGTCAAAAGCATTCCCAATTAGTTATACAAAAATGTAGAAGTATTCCCATTAAACTAACACACCAGAATTTCAACAGTTGAAAAGCAAGCATAACACATGCATATATAGAACAATAGTGGACATTACAACAGCATGCAGGTTGAATTAATGGCAACAGGCCACCAATATTGTGGTACTTTAACAGGGCACATGCATAGAAATAAATGCAAATATTTATAAACCAATAGGACATATGTCCCAACAAATGTTTTGAGATTTGACAAACCAATTTAGGTGTGGAATTGCATTTTTTATGCACATACAATAGGGTGGGAAAATATAGCTCAATTAACAACTTATATATCCTTCTAATTTTCACTACATTCCTATTAACTGCAGTTATATGTCCCTTACATGCATTATTACACTACCCAATGTCCTTATATTGTGCAATTGGATTTTGCTAGATCATTATATACATGAGCTGTATCTTACATACAAACTGTCCAAGATGCAGATGTTACTGCAACATATTTTGAAAGTTGCTCTCACACACTACTGCTAAGATGGTACACTGACAAATCTACTTTCATATAATTATCTAGATATGTTCAGGTGAAAGTATCAGTTATATGTTAACAGCTCCCTACATTTCTGGCAGCACACTGACATTTATGGGGAACACAATACCAAGCTACTCATGTGCCAGATTAACCTGTACATGCTGGGCATGAACCAACAGTTGAGGGCTGTACATATGCATACAAGCTACTGGTACTCCCTTCATCCACGTTATATGGGCCTACCCAAGTGTGGGTTGACACTGCTTAATACAACACTACTATTTGTAGAATGCAACAGTACAGCAACATATCAAAGAAAATGACACAGACACACTCCGTGAATCATACATTTATTAAAGGATTATTACACCTTTATTTATTGGGTTAAATGACCTTTTGAAGGCTCTCTCATTTATTTTTATAACAGTACATGCAGAATAATTACTAACCTGCCTCATGATGCAGCCTTTGCAGCCTATTTTCATGGGCTTGCTGGTTCATAGCCCGGTCACCTGCAGCTGTGAAGTAAGTGCAGTGATATTGAGACATACCTATCCATGGTATAGACAAGCATAGCAATTCTTAACTACTTAATACAATGGCTACTTACTCAGTACTGGGGCATTACGCATCATATGGGATTCCTGGATCCACTGGTCCAGTTTATCCTCCCTACGTTGCTTCACGTCAGAATAATGGTGCCTGACCTGCTCACCAGTCCAAGGAACACCAGTGGCACTGGTGAGATCACGGGCAAGACTGTTCCAGGCCTCAGTTTTATATTGGGTACCCTGGTACTGGCCCCGCAGGAGTCTTTCCTCATGATTGTGGACAAGGAGCCAAACCATCATTTTGGACTCCTGGATGCCCCAGCGTTGCACTCTAAATTGAGTGCCTTCACCAACACCAACCATGCTGACTGCAGAAAGAAGCTACAACCAGTTATAGCAAGTATTCCCGCCTGTGGAGCTTAAATATGCCTCATTTCCCACACTTATTTGTGATTGGCCAGTTTTGGAAAAACTCAGCTGTAGGCACGCCTGCTTAGCTGATGTTAGCAATGTTTAAAATTCCTTTGATAGATATGTGTCTGTTGAAAGTGTGTGTTTGTGAAATGCTGTCATGGCTTAGTGGTTAAGTACTGTGACCATAGTGCACTGTATCCTGGGTTCAAGCCCTGTCACTGCTTTTTATTTTCCTGCTGGGCAGACCTGACTGGTTAAGGAACAGTAAAGCAGGTGTGAGCGTGTTTACCCAACGTTGCCCAATGTTGCCCAACATTGCGCTAGTTAGTGCGGTGCGCAGCTGCGCGCACAGACGTTGCCCTGGTTAGTGCAGTGCACAGATATGCAAAATTGTATTTAAATATGCTCAATAATGGCAAAATGTGCATAACAGTGCTTTATATTGCTTAACATAGGGTACTCATGCCTCAGAATGCATAACCATTTCACCTTCATATATATATATATATATATATATATATATATATATATATATATAAAAAATTCGTTCACTACTACATTTATCATTTCAATGCTTTTTACAAAACTTATACATAAAAAATGTCAGGAAATATTTTTGTATACAGATTTCCCACAGAAAATGGAACGTGCAGTAGTGGGACTCGAACCGGGAATGCCTCTTCTTTGTGCAAATGCTCTAACCACTACGCTATCACTATGTTACTTAATTTGCATATATTTTTCTTATCCTCTTCTGGTGTCTAAGCTGCTAACTGTAGCTAAGCAATGGGCAAACCCACACAAATATAGGCAGCTATATTGTTAGAAAAAAAAGTGTTTTATTTTTAATTTTATAAGTTGTTTAACATATGGGGGAGTGTAGTGTTACATTGTATACATGTGAGTGGACTCACTCATGTAACTCGAAAATGCCACATTTCTTCATTGCAGGAGCATGGATTTTTGGACTGCTCGGCAGTCTGACATGCCCCCTTCGTCCATGCTCCATGTAAGCTTTAGAGTTGAGGCAGCGTGCCCTCATTAATATGCATGGCACGCTGCCATCATACTTTTACACTGGCGCTTCCATGTAAGACTAATGTAGTCTTGCACAGAAGATTAGTAAATCCGGGGGTTGGTTTTCTTGCGCGAGAAGGTGGGAGAATCTCCTAAAATACCTGTGACTTCCCTGTTGCTTCTAACAATATCCCATTTATTAGAAATAATGTTCCGAATGGGCATTAGATCCAAACTGATAGGAAGGGGAAAGTTAGAAGTTTGGTCCATAGTAACGTTCTGATTTGGTGTCGTGTGAGTAGTGTCCAAGCCAGAGTTCTGTTTGGATTTCGGTACAAACCCATTTTTTTAGAACTGGCTGAAACTTAGAAGTCCTGATTAACTTAAGTTAGTGAAAAATTGTGCAATAAGCTGCTTAGGGTAATTCCTCTTAACAAATAGGCTGCTTAGGAAGCTTCCTTCTTTAAAAATGTTTTGTCATTGCATAGATAAGGGCATTGTCTATGACAGGCAGTATCCTGCAATATACCAGTTTATTCAATGGTGTCCACAAGTACCACATATTGCAACATGGATGGTGGTAGACATGTAGCATGCTAAGCAGGGCACTGGCCTGCCTTTGAGTACCTGATTGAGTTCCCCATCTAAAGTGTGCGGGGGAAGCTGCCCTATTCCTTGTGCAGTTGTATCCAGCAAACTCGGGGCAGGAATATGCCACTGATATGCTCACTGAGGGAAATGGGTGTGAAGAGATTGCATCTCAGCAGTACTTGAATGCAGGGGTGCAAAACAAACTTAAGTAATAAGGCAGAGGTATACGGAGATGGTACAATGCAAGAAGACACAAGGCATCATGGAGGCTGAAGCACATAAAATAGCATTTTGATTTACATGTTTCAAATCTGAAGGAAGATAAATTCATTCTGAATGAAATGCGCTTTTTGCAGCACTAAATTTTACTCTTTAATAATCATATTCTCCTCTGCATTCACATCCATCCATCCGTCATTGTCTTTAACAACAGAAGCAGTCATACTAAACTTGCTACAGAGTTCATCTTCAGCTTATACTAGTCTGTGAGCTATTTGTAGCATCTGTCTTTATGCCTGAAAGTGTCAGACACCAATCAGCCTTTGTTCTGTTCATATTAGTTGCTATATTGTCTCTGCAGTCATGCTGCTGCAGATGATACAGAAGGGTTCACTGACTGCAGTAGAAGTAACAATCTTCACACTTGTCCAACCCATATGACACATTATGTAAATTAATCTTGCACAAAGACTTTATTTTGGTTCAGTATTTCAAAGCAGAAATTTGTTTTCTGTTACTTTAAAGTGGGAAACACTTTTTCCTTAACCATTTTTCAATTTGAATAGCAGTAAATAGGTTTTATTTGTATTATTTGAGCTTATTTGACATGTTAGTTAAGCTGATAGTGTCATCTTCCATTACAGATTTATGTAAGATGAAATCTGCTTTAAGATTTTAATTTTTGAAGCTGTATTTGTTTTTAAAATAAAGTAATGATTACTTGCAAACTAAGCTTGGGAAATTCTAAACTGCACTGTATTCTTAAAAACTTAGGAGTTTTAAATGAATATAATCCATAATGTTGAATAAAGCTGAACCACGACAAAGTAAAATACATTTTGTATTAAAAAAAAGATTTTACTTCTTTATTCCAGCTACCTTCCTACTGGGCACCTGCGTTTCAACATTTTCAACATCTGGGCTGGTTTGGATTTATTTGTTTGCTGCTTGACAATCCATAAAGTAGCTAACTGACTGCAAGAGGAAAGCAAAGTGAGGCTGCTGTATGTACCACTGGAATGGTATTTTCCGGGGGGGGGGGGGCATTGAAGGGAGATGTATAGTATTTACTGGAGGGAGGAAGGGCCAAAAGAAAGACAGGTCTCCTTAGTAACTAATTGAGAGTAACCTGCTCTAGGCAATATACCTGAAGCAGTAAAGATTTTACAGTCTTAACTGAAAAGATTGTATAGAGTCTCCAGAGTGGGAGAGAGACACTTATGGATGTGTGGCAGTGTTCTGTAGGTTAGTTTTCTAACCTGGATGTCAGTTTTGTGATGGACAAACAGAAGGAAAATGTTCACTGGCATGCTGAACTGTACTATTTATCCTAAAGTAATAGTTTCTTAAACTTAAATAATTATCTTCAGTTTCCTCCCTTCCTACTTAAATAAAAAACACTTTATTCAGCTGATTTTACTGTTTTTGTGCCTCTTCCTACTTTATTACCTTATTTTGCCTTTACTGCTTATTCTTAGTGTTCAGTTGCATTTATTCTGCTGCATTTGTTATTGCTTGCTAGTAGCCTGATTAAATTGTAATTGTTACTCTGTGTCTTAGTTTAAGGACTTGGACTCCAGGCCAGTTATTTTACATTAAAAAGGTTTGTGGTCTGCTGTCTTGTGGGATGAGAGGCTAGCCTCTGCTTTTCTGAGCTGGGAATTGCTGGGTAATGGCCTATTGTGCCTGTTGTTCTCTCTTTGTTCCAGTTTAAGCACTTGGGTTCCAAATCAGTTATTTTACATTAGGAAGATTTGTGGTCTAGACTCTTGTGGCAGGACAGTATAGCCTACACCCTTCTAAGATGGGAATTGCTAGCTGAAGGCGTACTGTGTCTGTTATTCTGAAAGTGTCTTAGTACTGGTTTAAGCACTTGGGCTCCAAACCAGTTACTTTAAATTAGGAGGATTTGTGGTCTAGACTCCTGTGGCAGGAAAGGATAGCCTACACCCTTCTAGCTGGAAATTGCTGGTTGAAGGCCTACTCTGTCTGTTATTCTGAAGTGTCTTAGTTCTGGCTTAAGCACTTGTGCTCCAAAACCAGTTGTTTTACAGTAGGAAGATTTGTGGTCTAGACTCTTGTGGTGGGAGAGTGTGGCCTACACCCTTCTATGCTGGGAATTCCTGGTGAATTGCTGCAGTATTTAAACTGCTTTCTGCTGTTGTGACTGGGATTTTATGCACTTTGAATTTCTGGTACTTATGCATTTTATAGCATGAATTGTTGCATTAGACTGTTTTCTGCTGTTGTGACTGTGATTTTATGTGCTTTTAATTTGTAGTATTCTGCATTTTATAGCAGAGGCTAGATTCAGACTTGCTGAATCTAGACTGTTTGGTATCACTTGAGCACTAGAAACAGCTTTTCGCTGAGATTCTGAAATATCTGAGGCATCTGTTGCTTCCAACTAACTTTAAGTGCCTGCTTTTGCACTAATATTACATTTTTAATTTGTATTTGCATTCCACTGTCTGTTTGAATTGTCTGAACTATTTTTGGTCACATTTTACTGTACACTGCACTAGTTCAGCTGTAGCACTGCCCAGTTCCAAGTTTGCATTTTCTGGGTCTGTTTTGCAACTTCCAAGCGTCAACTTCAAGCCACCTTTGTTGGTGAAGGCTATTCTGCACCCTTGTGTGAGGAGAGTGCTGTCTGGGTCCCATCTAATCGAGGGTGATTGGACTAGACCTCAGAGGGTGTATTCTTATTGGCTAGTTTGAGTTAAAAATGTTATTTTCTTGTTTTACTTAAGCCCCACATTTGCACTTGTTTAAGTGTAGCACTCCATCATGCAGTGCCATGTAGCAGTGGTTACCATTGCTGGTTACAGATGCAAACATTTTGTTTGTTAAATTTTCCCTTTGCACTTTGCTTGTGATCCTCCAGAGGTTTCTTGTGGCCCTGCTCTACTGTCAGATGGAACATTAAGCCTAGCCGAGGACCTCCGCATTTGTAAGTATGTGTAATGTGGATTTGGGTGGAGTAGAAGATGAGGTGTGCATGCTGGCAACTTGCTCATTGTCATATGTACTGACTGGTGTGTGAGAGAGCATGGATTCAAGGTTCTTAATATAGTTGCATAGCTCACACATTGTGCTAGTATGAACTAGGAGTAGAGGGTTGCCAGTAAACATGAGGCAGTTGTTACACTGCCTCTGGATGCCCATTTTGATCAAGCTGGCTGGAGAAACTGTGGGAAATTGTCCTTCCACAGTGATAGGTCAATTTATATGATCAAGAAAGGAGGTCACACATAGGAGTGGCTAGTGGATGTGAGGTGTGTTGGTTCAAATTCTTGACCCTACTTAGTTTGGATCTGTCAAAGGGAGATCATGCCTGTTAAACCTGGTGGACTTCTTCAAGACAGACACCAAGGCCCTGGATGAGGGGAAATCTGTGGATACAGCTTACCTGGACTTAGTCAAGGCATCAGACACTACCCCCCACTCGGACATCATTGACAAACTCATCCAACTAGGCATCAACCCTTATATTGTTAGATGGGTCACTAACTAACTCACTGATAGAACTCGTATAGTCAAAGTAGGGGAGTCCACTCTAACAGCAGACCTGTAACCAGTGGTGTTCCACAGGGATCAGTCTTGGAACCTCTATTGTTTGTAATCTATTTCTCCAAAGTGTAACAAACGGAGATACTGCCAGCCCAGCTATCTGGAATTTTGTAAATAATTATACATCAATTGAATATTAATGTGATTTATATAGAAGTGTGACAGAGAGAGATACTGCCAAACCAGCTATCTGGAATTTTGTAAGTGGTTGTGTGTTTGAGAATATCAGCATGATTCAATTGCTTGTGTTACAACTGCATTAGAACTGTATGTCATATTGTACAGACATGTGCAGAAGAAATATTTTGTAAAATACTGAGCAGAAATGTATATACACTATTGTAACTGTTTAGATGTATATGTATTTTAACAATGGAGACTGAAACACAAGACGTCAACTTCAGAAGAGTAGCTAAAAACTGAAATTACTTTATAACCACATAATAAAATAGATGTTAACTTTCAGTTTCAGTGCAACAGGAGACACGTCTAGAACTAGAAGTTTTTTGTATTGCCTTTAAATGTGGAGGAATGTAAATTATTTTACAACTTCCATTATTTGCCAAAAGATCTAAGGTCTATGTGTTTTCACAGAGAGATGGTAAATGTTACCAGCTGCAGTGGGGAGTTTCACCTGGGGTATTCAGATGACTAGAAGTGATGTCATGCTGCAAATATCCCAGCAGCAATATCTGAGATATTAATTTAAGAACAATCAGTGAGAGACTGGGCATTTATATTTTGTCTTTGACCTGATAGCTGGAAAACCCACTCACCACATCTGTCTTGTTCTGTAAGTAAGTTAACTAGGGTACAGTAATTTCTCTTAGATTCAGATAGGAATATAGTGAGGTATAGCTTAGATGTTTTCTGTATTTATTTGAGACTGTCCTGCTATGCTGTTTCAAATATTTTGTGTGCTATTGAACTCTGAAGTAACTGATTGTTTACTAGGTATTTTCTTGTTCTTTTATTAATTATTAAATATATATAAACCTTTCAGTTGTGGCTGGTCTGTCTAGAGATATTTAAGCTCTTAGAGTACTTGCATATCTATTTGGTGACTCTGTGCAGGTCACTCCTAATAGCCTTGCTCTTGGTCAAACTACCATTTGGATTAATATTAACATACAGTAAGATTGTATACCCTTTGCTAAGGGCCTTAAAGTAGATAAGTAGTCACTGGTGGGAGTGAAAACTACATTATGGTCTGGGCAGAAGTAAACCTGTGCCAGCCTTTCCTATGTGTGTGTGTGTGTGTGTGTGTGTGTGTGTGTGTGTGTGTGTGTGTGTGTGTGTGTGTGTGTGTGTGTGTGTATAAATCAAACCTCAAAGTGTGTGTGCATCAGCTACTTGGGCAGGGACATGAAGCACTGGTTGAACAAGAAAGGGTGCTGGAGGTCTTAGCTTGGCCACTCAGATGAGATCTCAGTCCTATAGTTGTGCCAGTGGGGAGTCTTATTGGGGATCTAGAAAAAGAGGAGAGAGAAACCAGCCCCAGACTGACTGTGAACTCTGTGTGCTCTTGAGGGAAATTGCACTTTTCTGTGTGTGTACTTGTCATCCTCCCAGTGTGCATGTCCCCCACTGGTGAGGATTGAGGCTCCTTGATTACTGGGCCAGTGGTGGGGAATCACACAAAGTGCAAGCAAAAGCTGAAGGTCTGTGGATGACAAAGTTTGCTGATGACTGCAAACTGGGAGCAGTCATAACATTTCCAAATGATGTCAACATCCTATAAGAGGGTCTTACACAAACAATTGGTGCCAAAGTCATGGCCTTAAACTCAGTGCAAAAAATATATTATCATTCCTTTTGGTAAAAACAATGTTCTGCTAACTACCACATCAATAGCAACACCTTAACTACTCACTCTGTGGTGAGAGACCTGGGCACACAGGTTGACAGCAACCTTACCTTTGACCAAAATGCCTCCATAGTGGTAAGAAGGGCATTCTATATTACTCAGCTCATAAGTAAGGGCATTGCCTCCAGAAAAAATAAGTTATAACCTCCCTGTACTCTTCCCTCATCAGGCCAATAATTGAGTACAATGTCCCTTTTGGTATGTACCTTTCCAAGCACCTGCAGCAATTGGAGAAACCAGAAAGGCTCTTCACAAGGAAAATTCAGTGTCTTCGCCATCTGTTCTATGGGGATCATCTGAAATCATTATCAATTTATTTTGTTTCATATAGACTGCTCAAAGGTGATTTCTGCCTTGCATACAAGACAATCTCTGACCCTGCTTGACTGGAAATTCTGCATATCTGTAAATCAAATGGTACACAGGTTGCTCTAAAGACCCTAACCTGGTACGTAACATTAATAAAACCTGCTGGAGGGACACATTTGTCTCCCCGAGGTTACCACACCTTTGGAACAGACTCACACTTCATGTTCATAGGTTCATAGGTAATTATTAGGCTAATGACCCTGAAGCCTTTACAAGCCTAGTCCATAGGATTACCCTGGCATCATGCCACCCGACCTTAGTTCCCAGTGCCTCTGTCGAGTAGAGCCACTGGAGTGATCCCCGGGGAGAATTTTCTATTTCCCATCCACTCATCAAGATTTCTCTTGAAGAGGGCCAGTGAGGTGCTCTGTTTGACATGTATGGGAAGTCTATTCCATAGCATAGGCAGTCTCTGGGTTTGAACTTGTCCCTCCAGCATGTTCTATTGATTGTGGTAATGAGGTAGAGGTCTCTGGAGTGTGTGGTGCAGTGGAATTGGGATTTCTTTATATGTAGCATTTCTAACCGAGCTTGGTCAGACATGGCTTTGTAAGTCAAGCAGAGATCGCCTCTAAGTAGGAGATATGAGACAGAGAATAGTTGGAGTTTTTTGAGTCTGTCCATATAGGACAATTGTTTAAGGCCTAGGATCCTCTTTGTGAGGTACTTTTGTGGCCTCTCCAGTTGTTGCAGGTGTCTAGTGAGGTACATGCCAAATAGAGAATTGTACTCAATGATTGGCCTAATGAGGGAAGGTTAGAGGGAGACAATGACCTCTTTCTTTCTGGATGCAAAACCCGTAGTAATTAGATGTGCCACATAGAAGGACTTTCTGACCACAGTGGCAATGTGGTGGTCAAAAGATAAGTAGCTGTCAACCTGTGTTCCCAGATCTCTTATAACGACTTCTGTGTTTAGTAGACTACCATCAATGTGGTAATTCATGGGAACCGGGTTTTTCCCAAAGGGGATGATGACACATTTTTTTGGCATTGAGCTTAAGGCCATGGTTCTGACACCAGTCATCGGTGTCGGTGAGGCCTTTCTGTAGGATGTCAATATCACTTGGGGAGTTAATAATAGCTCCCAACTTGCAATCATCTGCGAACTTTGTCAGCCAGAGTCCCTTCATGTTGGCTTGGACTTTAGAGAAATAGATACCAAACAGGAGAGGACCTAGGACCGAACCCTGTGGGACTCCACTCGTGACTAGTTGGCAGTCTGACTTGGAGTCAGCTACTTTCACACTGTGGGTTCTATCTGTTAGCCAGTTTGCAGCACACCTAGTGATATAAGGGTTGATGCCTAGCTTATTGAGTTTTTTTATGATTCCTGAGTGGGGAATGGTATCAAAGGCCTTAGCCAGATCAAGGTAGGCTGTATGAACCACCTTGCCTTCATCCGCAGCTCTGGTGACTAACTCAAAGAAGTCGACCAGGTTGAGTAGGCATGATCTACCCTTCACAAAACCATACTGTGTGGGATCCAGAGTTTGGAGATTCCCTATATCCTTATTTATTAGGTCCATATTGATACGTTCCATAGCTTTGCATATAAGACTTGTCAGGCTAATGGGGCAATAGTTCCCAGGGTCTGTAATTGCTCCTCCTTTGTGGAGAGGGATGACTGTAGTAGTGCACCATTCGGTAAGGACAAAGCCTGAAGTGAGGCTGTGGTTGAACAGGGCACACAGGTGAGGTGCCAGTTCACACTGTAGTTCATGTAGAACACAGCCAGGGATATTGTCAAGTCCCATAGAAGCTGCATTTTTGGCCTTGGACAGTGCTGTTTTAAACTGTGCAGCAGTAATACTGGGTGCCTGGCAATTTACTGGTATTGTGATTGGTCCTTTGGGGGGAGGGGTAAAGTTGGCACTGAATCTGTTGGCCAGTATATTGGCAATCTCTGTTGGCTCGGTATAGGAGGTACCATTGCATAGTAGCTCAGAGCAAATCTGGATATTGCCATGGAGAGTCTTTACATAACTATAGAACGCCTTGTGGTTGTCTTTAGTATCTGCTGCAATCCTGTTTTCATAGCTACCTTTAGAGGATTTGATGACGGTTCTCAACTTTTGTGTTGAGGCTGATAAGGGAGTTTTTCCAGTCTTGGGACTTCACCTTATTCTACATCAGTTTCCTCCTTCTGTTGTAGAGTTTGTTTATGGCAGGGAACCACCAGATTGGCTTCATTTTTTTGGAGGAGAGCATCTTGGTTTTATTGGGTAAGGCGAAATTTTCCCTTAAATCTACCTTCCTCGAACTGTACTGCCGATCTAACCAGCGTATCCTATAACTAAAAACTTTATCTCTACTTGAT
The DNA here is from genome assembly GCF_019279795.1 of Protopterus annectens. Lineage (NCBI taxonomy): Eukaryota > Metazoa > Chordata > Ceratodontiformes > Protopteridae > Protopterus > Protopterus annectens. The sequence continues at coordinate 237,595,305 of NC_056748.1, read as the reverse complement.
TCCCAAGTAGACTATTCTCTATAAGTAAAGCCTAGCACTTGCTCCTACAGTACTTGCACCTTGATAAAGCACTATTATTATAGATAGTACCCCACTAGCCTAGAACCCACATCCCCCGGAGTCTTTTGTAAGTTTTTTATCTATTACTTCTAGCATGTCGAGGGATCAGTTGCTAGTGTCCTCTCCTGCTCAACTGGTGAACCTGGGAATATTGAGGCAATGTTACAATTGCCTCATGTACACAGACAATCCTCTCCTTCTCCCACAAAACACAAATACATGCAAGAGATGCAACTATACAGCCAAACTGGAGGCTGAGCTCTCTCAACATAGGACTGGCAAGACCAGACAGGAGGAGAAGGTAACCACACACACTACATACCCAGTCACACATAGTACCATCACAACTTCAAATCATACACATAATCACACAAAGACATACAAGGAGGCTCTGACCAAAAATCTACCAAAACAGCAGAGGCCTCCAAAGCAGACACCCAAACAACTACCACCTCAGGACCCAACACATGCATCACATAGACCACACAGTCAGTGTCAAACAGTCACAGCCCTTAAGGCCAAACACAATGCCAGACACACTCGTCATTGGTGACTCCATAGTCAGGCACAGTGACGTCCCGCTCACCAGACTGAGTAAGGAGAAGGTCACAGTAAGCTGCCTGTCGGGCACTAGAATCCGCCACATAACGCAAGCACTCAGGTCTCTCAACAGCAAGTACAAGTATGACTCAGTCATTGTCCATGCTGGTGTCAACGACCTGAGACGTACCTCCTTGGACTACGTGAAAAGAGACATTAAGGAGCTCTCTGATTATGTAGCCCAGGCAGGTATGACCCTGACCTTGAGCAGTATACTACCTTCACCTAGAACGATGCCACAATACAGTGATAAGATGATCAGCTTTAATAATTGGCTTAAATTTTGGTGTCATTCAAAGGGGATCCAATGTCTGTCTGCCTGGGATGACATGCTGGACAAGCCACGCTGCTTCGCAAGGGACTGCTTGCACCTGTCACCCCTGGGCTTCCGGATATTGGCAAAGGCTCTTGCCACCCCCATAGTGCCTTTTTTAGGCAAGGCTCAAATTATAAACCTACCACCCTAGAACACAAAAAAGGAAAAAAACTAAGGGTAATGCTGCTCAATGCCAGAAGTCTCAATCTCAAGATGCACGCACTCGAGGCCCTTCTCAGTATGGAGAACATCGATGTGTGTGCTGTGACAGAAACCTGGTTCAAGGCTCCTGAGAGCACCCCAGCACTATCAGGTTTCACCTCATATCATGCGTTCCGGCCCCAAAATCCAGACAACACCAAGAAAGGAGGGGGGGGTGTCCATATTCATAAAGGACACATACACCTCAAGGTTGGTGGCAACGCACGATGCATTGGAGACCATCCAGGTGCAATTAACCATAGGCAAGACTGCTCTGCAATTTGTAGCATGTTACAGGCCACCCTCTCAAACTCAGGAACCTCACATGGCCTTCCTGAAAACACTGGAGGGGATAAATGTATCTCCAAATACCATCATACTAGGTGATTTCAACTACCCTAATATAGACTGGGAACACTACTCAAGCCCAAAGGTTCCTGGAGTTCATAAACTCAAATGCCATGGAACAACTAGTCACCATCCCCACAAGAGGAGAAAACATACTTGATCTCATCATCACGAACATGGGATCACAATGTTCAACACCAGAAGTATACCCCTCACTGGTGAGATCAGATCATAAACTAATCTCGCTGGAGGTCCTCATCCCGCCCCCACCTGAAATAAAAAAGACCACAGTGAAAAACTTCTCAAAAGCCGACTTCACACTTCTAAAATCTAGTTTGGTCTCCTTTAAGGCCCCTGAGCCAGTGGTAAACATTACTCAAACCGCTGAATCACTTACAAATGCCTTCTACCAGCACCTACAGGACTGCATGGATCAGGCAATCCCAAAGAAAACTAAGACTCTTTGTACCAAAGGCAAGTGTCCAGTCTGGTGGACCCCAGCCATAAACAAGCTCTACAACAAAAGGAGGAAGCTACTACAAGATAGAGCAAAATCCTTGAAAGGTAAGACACCTTTGATCATTATAAGTAAAAAACTAAGAGCTCTCATAAAATCATCCAAGGCAAATTTTGAGAGAAAAATCGCCAAGGACTCAAAAGACAATCATAAGGCCTTCTTTAGCGATGTTAGAAACCTAGGAGGAAACTCCCAGATATGCTCAGAATTAGTTCAAAATGATGTGAAGATTACTGAACCTACACACATTGCCAACATACTGGCTGACAGGTTCAGTGCAAACTCCTTCCCCAAAAGGAGAGATATCTATACCAGAGGATTGTAGCCCCCCAAACATCTCCAACGCCCAGGTGAGAACTGCTCTCTCCAAGGCAAAAAACACAGCATCCATGGGACCGGATGGTGTCCCCGGCTGTGTGCTCCACGAACTCAATGAGGAATTAAACCCGAAGTTAGGACAGCTGTTTAATCTTAGCCTCACCTCAGGATACATACCCAAGGAGTGGTGCACGGCGACTGTGGTCCCACTTCATAAGGGCGGTGCCTCCACCGACCCTGGAAATTACCATCCCATTAGCTTGACAAGCCTTATCTGCAAAGCCATGGAGAGGATCATAATGGAACTCATAAATAAAGACATAGGGAACTTGCAGACTTTGGATCCATCCCAGTTTGGCTTTGTCAAAGGCAGATCATGCCTCTTAAACTTGGTTGACTTTTTCAAAACAGTCACCAAGGCCATTGATGAGGGCAAGGCAGTCCATACAGCCTACCTCGACCTGGCAAAGGCCTTCGACACAATACCCCACTCAGGTATCATAAAAAAACTCATCAGCTTAAATGTAAACCCATACATCACAAGATGGGTTGCAAACTGGCTAAGTGACAGAACCCACAGGGTCAGAGTTGCTGGCGCCATGTCAGACTCAAAGCCTGTCACAAGTGGTGTCCCACAGGGCTCAGTCCTGGGACCACTCTTGTTCGGCATCTACTTTTCTGAAGTACAAGCAAACACAGGAGGGTTATGGCTGACAAAGTTTGCAGATGACTGCAAACTGGGCGCCATAGTTGAAAACACATCTGACACAGATATCCTTCAGAAGGGCCTCACAGAAACGGATAACTGGTGCCAGAGCCATGGCCTAAAGTTAAACGCCAAGAAATGCATAGTCATACCCTTCGGGAAAAACAAGGTTACCCCTAGCTACCATATAGGTGGCAATCCACTGAGCACAGAAGAAGTCATCAGGAATCTGGGGACCCAGGTTGACAGTAACCTTTCGTTTGACACTCATGTTGCCAAAGTAGTTAGGAAAACCTTCTACATTGCCCACCTGATCATGAAGGGATTCACATCTAGATCTAGGGAGGTCATCGTCCCCCTGTACTCATCACTCATTAGACCTATGATTGAGTACAATGCCCCATTCAGAATGTATCTGACCCGACACCTGCAGCAGCTGGAAAGGCCCCAAAAGTTCCTCACCAAAAGGATAAAGGGTCTCAAAAATGTCTTATGCTGCCAGACTGAAAGAACTCCAGCTCTATTCAGTCGCATACCGCTTGCTCAGAGGTGACCTGTGCCTGACATATAAGGCCATGTCAAACCCAGGTTTGATGAATATGCTTCACCTCAAAGAATCTAGGTCCCTTAGTACCACAAGGGCGGAGACTTAAACCTTGACACGGTTATTAATAGAACATGCTGGAGGGACAGATTCATCACCCAGAGACTCCCTATGCTGTGGAACAAAATCCCGGTACATGTGAGGCAGAGCACCTCACTGGCCTTGTTCAAGAGGAATCTTGACCAATGGATGGGAGATCGCAGATATACCCCAGGGATTACTTCAGTGTCACTGCTTGACAGAGGCACAGCAAAATAATAGGCATAGTTTTCTTCAAACTAAAGGGGTGGCGAAAGCCACATAACTATGGGCTAGGCTTATAAATGCCCTTGGGCAGATAGCCTAGTATGAACCTATGAACCTTTGAGATCCATGCATTTGTGTACATGTTCATACAGTGCATTGGTGTATGATTTGGTAGTCATGCAACTATTCTCCATTTGCATGGGTGCCATGAAGTTAGCCACCTCTGTTTTTAGGAGCCCAAAGTTAGCTTTGGAGAAGTTTTTCATGGTGGTTACCTTTGTGGGAGGGTGGGAGGAATGTGTATTTCCAAGGTGATTAGTTTATGGTCAGATCTAACCATAGGTTGGTACTAGGCTATCAGCCCTAGGGCCTATACAAGCCTAGCCATAACAATTCCCTGGATATTTCTTCCCACAATATTTACTTCCCTGGACCCCTGTCTAGCAGGATGACTGACGTAATTCCTGGGGTGAAGTTCCCATCTCCCATCCAATCGTCAAGGTTCCTTTTGAAGAGGGCCAAGGAGGTGCTCTGCTTGACATGTGTGGGCAGTCTATTCCATACTACGGGGTGTGTCTGGGTTAGGAACCTATTTCTCCAGCATGTTTTGTTCATTGTGATGACAAGGTTTAGATCCCTGGAGCATGTGGCTCTGAGGGATTGGGATTTCTTTAAGTGGAGCATGTTCAATAGCTCAGGGTTTGACAAGGTCTTGTATGTTAAGCAGAGATTGACTCTGAGTAGATGATATGACACAGACAATAACTGGAGTTTTTTTAGACTGTCAGCATAGGGCATCTGCTTTAGGCCTGTGATTCTTTTAGTGAGGTATTTCTGTGGCCTTTCCAGCTGTTGCAGATGTCTTGTGAGGTACATACCAAATGGGGCGTTGTACTCTATAATGGGTCTAATGAGGGATGAGTACAATGGGACAATGATGAAAAGTCCTTAGTGATGAGGTGTGCCACACAGAAGGATTTCCTGACTGTTGTGGCGATGTGGTTATTGAAGGTGAGACCACTGTCTACATGTGTCCCTAAGTCTCTCATCACACTTTCACTGTTTAGTCTACTGCCACCTATGTGGTAATTCATGGGTATATGTTTTTTCCCAAAGGGGATAACTATACATTTCTTGGCATTAAGCTTGAGCCCATGGCTCTGGCACCAAGCATCTGTTTCTGTAAGGCCCTTTTATAGAATATCCACGTCATTTGGGGATTCAGTAATGGCTCCCAGTTTGCAGTCATCTGCAAACTTTGTTAGCCAGAGTCCCTTAGTGTTAGCCTGTACTTCAGAGAAGTAGATGCCAAACAAGAGCGGTCCCAGGACTGAACCCTGAGGTACTCCACTTGTCACTTGTCTGGCGCTGGATTTGGAGTCAGCTACTTTTACAGTCTGGGTTCTGTCAGTAAGCCAGTTGGCAACCCATCGAGTGATGTAGGGATTTTTTCCCAGCTTAGTAAGGTTATCAATGATTCCAGAGTAGGGGGATGGTGTCAAAGGCCTTGGCGAGGTCCAGATAGGATGTGTGTGGCTGCCTTACCTTCATCCACAGCTCTGGAGACTGATTCAAAGAAGTCAGTCAGGTTCAGAAGACAAGATCAGCCCTTCACGAGCCCAAACTGTGTGGGGTCCAGTATTTGAAGGTTGCCAATGTCTTTGTTTACAAGTTCCATGATACTGTGTTCCTTGCCCTTGCAGATCAGGCTCGTCAGACTGATGGGATAGTAGTTCCCAGGATCCAAGGTGGATCCCCCCTTGTGGAGTGGGATAACTGTAACTGTGTGCCACTCAGTTGGTATGAAGCCTGAGGTGAGGCTATGATTAAACTTGACACTTAGGTGAGGTGCCAGTTCATTTTGTAGTTCATGTAGTACACAGCCTGGGATGTCATCTGATCTCATGGGTGCTGTATTCTTAGCTTTGGAGAGTGTGGTTTCTACCTATGTGGCCATGATTACTGGAATTTGGTAATCTTTTGGTGTTGAGAGGGGGGTGAAGTTGGCACTAAATCGATCTGCCAGGATATTGGCAATATCCTTAGGATCAGTATATTTAATGCCATTCTGTTGTAGCTCAGAGCAGATCTGAACATTGCCATTTACATTCTTGATGTAACAATAAAATGCCTTGTGGTGGTCTTTGGAATCTTTGGCAATTTTATTTTCGTAACTAGCTTTGGAGGATTTTATGAGGGATCTCAGCTTCTTACTGAGGCTGGTAAGGGAGTTTATTGAATCCTGGGATTTTCCTCTTTTCTGCAACAGTTTCTTCCTTCTGTTGTATAGTTTGTTTATGGCAGGGGACCACCAGATTGGCTTCCTGTTTTTGGAGGAGAGCATCTTGGTTCTATTTGGGATGGCATGATTCATGCACGAGTGGATATGCTCATACAGTGCCTTAGTGTCGGATTCAGCAGTCGAACCTTCAGCTCCCATCTGCATGGGTGTCATGAAGTTTGTCACTTCTGACTTGAGTAGCATGAAATTGGCTTTGGAGAAGTTTTTTTACAGAGGTTTCCTTACTGTGAGGGTGGGATGTGAATGTCAAGGGTGATTAGCTTATGGTCAGACCTGACTAATAAGGGTGTGACCACTGGTGTGGAGCATCTATCTCCCATGTTGGTAATGACCAGGTATAGAATATTGGAGCCCCTGGTGGGACAATGGATTAGTTGATCCAGCGCGTTGGAATTTATGAATTCCAAGAACCGTTGGGAAAAGGTGTTGGTACCCGAGTAGTTTTCCCAGTTAATGGCAGAGTAGTTGAAATCACCCAGTATTGGGGTGTTTGGTTGTATCTTAATATTTTCCAGTATGTTTAGAAAGGTGTAGTGAGAATCTTGGGGCATGGTGGGGGCTCTGTAGTAAACTACAATTTGGATTGCAGTCTTACCTAGTGTTAGTTGCACCTGGAGAATTTCACATGCATTGTGTTGGGCAACTAACCTGGAGGTGTGAATATCCTTGGTGAATATGGATACTCCTCCACCATTAGTGTTTCGGTCTTGGTTTGGTGGCCGAAAAGTGTGGTAAGAGTTGTAGCCTGGTATTGCAGGGGTGCTCTCTGAAGCCTTGAACCAGGTCTCAGTTACTGCACAAATATCGATGTTCTCCATTTTTAGGAGTGCCTCGAGAGAGTGCATTTTGAGGTTTAGACTTCTAGCATTGAGTAGCATTACCTTCAGATTTTGCATGCTTGTATCTGTTACGGTGGTGGTTTTGTCCTTAAAACCTTGCCTAAAAATGGCACTATAGGGTTGGCAAGAGCTTTAGCCAGTAACCTGAATCCCAGGGGTGACAGGTGCAGACCATCTCTGGCAAAGCATCGTGGTTCGTCGATCATGTCATCCCAGGCAGACAGATAATGGATCCCCTTTGAATGACACCAGACACTTAGCCAATTGTTGAAGTCAATCATTTTGTCCTTATACTATGGTATCATTCTGGGCAAAGGCAGGATACTACTCAGGGCAGAGGTCATACCTGCCTGGGCCACGTGATCCACAAGCTCTTCCATGTCTGTTTTCATGTAGTCCAGGGAGGTACGTCTCAAGTCATTCACTTCAACATGGACAATGACAGGGAGGAGTTGACTATTGGTGTAGAGTAACGTTCGCCCATGTTAATAATGACCAGGTCAAGGATGTTGCTGCCTCTATTGAGGGTAAGAATGAGCTGGTCCGGGGCATTGGAATTAATGAATTCCAGGAAAAGTTGGGCAAGTGTATTGGTGCATGAATAGTTTTCCAGTTAATGGAGGGGTAGTTGAAGTCGCCCAGTATGAGAGTGTTAGGTTGGACCCCTAATATTCTCCAGGGTGCTTAGGAATGTGGAGTGTGAGTCTTGGGACATGGTCGGGGACCTATAGCAGGCTACATTCTGAATTGCTGTCTTACCCAATTTTAGCTGCACCTGAAGTATCTCTGATGTGTTATGTTGGGCTACCAGTCTGGAGGTGTGCGCATCCTTTCTGAATATGGTAACACCATCGCCTTTGGAGCTTTGGTCCAAGTTCTGGGGCTGAAAGGTGTGGAATGAGTTATAGCCTGATAGTGCAGGGGTGCTTTCTGCTGCTTTAAACCAGGTCTCTGTTACAGGACAAATGTTGATGTTCTCCATTTTAAGGAGTGCTTTGAGCAAGTGCATTTACAGATTTAGACTTCTAGCATTGAGCAGCATGACACTCGGATTGCATTTATTTGTAGCTGTTATGATGGTACAGTGGTCTTTGGAACACCACCTAAAAAAGGCACTATAGGGGTGGCATGAGCCTTGGCCAGTATCCAGAAGCCCAGGGGTGACAGATGCAGGCCATCTCTGGCAAAGCTTTGAGGTCTGTCAATCATGTCATCCCAGGCAGATACTGGATCCCCTTAGAATGATACCAGAAACTTAGCCAACTGTTGAAATCAATCATTTTGTGCTTGTACTGTGGTATCATTCTGGGTGATGGTAGGAGGCTGCTCAGGGCTAGGGTCATACCCACCTGGGCTACATAATTGGAGAGCTCCTCCATGTCTCTTCTCATGTAGTCCAGGGAGGTGCATCTCAGGTCATTCATACCCACATGTACAATGACAGAGTCATATTTGTACCTGTTGTTGAGGGACCTGCGTGTGTGCATTATGTGGCAGATCCTGGCACCTGACTGTTACTTTCTCCTTATTCAGCCTAGTGAGTGGGACATCAGTGTGCCTCATTATGGATTCACCTATGACTAGTGTGTTGGGCATGCTGTTTTCCCCTAGGGGCTTTGGTTAAGTGGCACACTGTATAGGAGAGTTACAGTGGATGTAAAAAGTTTACACACCCCTGTTAAACTGCCAGATTTTTGTGATATAAAAAAAATGAAACCACAATAAATCATTTCAAAACTTTTCCTACCTTTAATGTGATGTATAACCTGTACAATTCAATTGAAAAACAAACAAATCTGTTAGGGGAAAAAATATAAAAAATAAAAAAAAAAATAAGCTGGTTGCATAAGTGTGCACACCCTCAAACTAATACTTTGAAGCACCTTTTTATTTAATTACAGTATTCAGTGTTCTTGGGTAGGAGTCTATCAGCATGGCACATCTTGACTTGGCAATATTTTCCCACTCTTCCTTGCAAAAGCGCTCCAAATCTATCAGATTGTGAGGGCATCTCTTGTGCACATCCCTCTTCAGGTCACCCCACAGATTTTCTATTGGATTTAGGTCTGGGCTATTCCAAAACTTTTTAATTTTCTTCTGGTGAAGCCATTTTTTTGTTGATTTGTTTGTATACTTGGGGTCATTGTCATGTTGAAAGGTGAAATTCCTTTTCATCTTCGGCTTTCTAGCAGATGCTTGAAGGTTTTGGGCCAAAAGTGCCTGGTATATGGGATTGTTCATAATTCCCTACACTTTGACTAAAGCCCCAGTTCCAGATGAAGAAAAGCAACCACAAAGCATGATATTGATTACCACCATGCTTCACCATGGGGATGGTGTTCTTTTGGTGATGTGAAGTGTTGTTTTTGTGCCAAAAGTACCTTTTGGAATTGTGACCAAAAAGTTCAACCTTGATCTCATCTGACCATAAAACATTTTCCCACATGCTTTTGGAAGACTTGATGTATTGTTTTGCAAATTTTAGCTGGGCCTGGGTGTTTTTCTGTGTAAGAAAAAGCTTCCATCTTGCAACCCTACCCCATAGCCAAAATATATGGAGAATATGGGAGATTGTTGTCACATGTAGTACACAACCAGTACTTGCCAGAAATTCCTGCAGCTCCTTCAGTGTTGCTGTAGGTCTCTTGGCAGCATCACCGACCAGTTTTCATCTTGTCTTTTCATCAACTTTTGAGGGACGTCCAGTTCTTTGCAATGTCACTGTTGTCCCATATTTTTTCCACTTTTTATTGACTGTCTTCACTGTGTTCCATGGTATATCCAATGCTGTGGAAATTTTTTGTACACTTCTCCTGACTGATACCTTTCAACAGTGAGATCCCTTTGATGCTTTGTAAGCTCTCTGCACACCATGGCTTTTGCTGTAGCAGGCAACTGAGTAAATGTCAAGAAAATCCTACTAGGACAGCTTAACTTTATTTGCGGTTAATCAGAGTCTCTTTAATTGATGGCAGGTGTGTACAGAAGAAGACTAACTGTTGTAATTAAATCAAAAGGTGCTCCAACAAAGTATTAGTTTAAGGGTGTGCACACTTATGCAACCAGGTTATTGTACATTTTTTATTTATATTTTTTCCCCTAACAGATTTGCTTGTTTTTGAATTGAATTGTACAGGTTATAGGTCACATTAAAGGTGGGAAAATTTTGAAATGATTTATTGTGGTCTCATTTTTTATATCACGAAAATCTGGCATTTCAACAGGGGTGTGTAAACTTTTTATATCCACTTTATGCATCTCGTGATTAGTGTTGTATTGTGGTGGTCAAGTGCGTTTCTGCTTTGAAGGTCACTGCTGTTAAGGTAGAGTTTTGAGAGCCTCCGCGAAGGTGGGTGTTTGGTTTGTGTTTTATGTGAAGGCAGTGCTAGTGTGTGTTCTGGAGGGCAATGTGTTCCATGTGGTGTGGTGCAAGTGCTGACCTTCTCCACTTGACCAGCTATTCCAGTCTTGGCTGGAGAGTGCATGGCTTCCAGTTTGGATATATAAATGCATCTCTCACAAGTCTGAGTGTTGGGAAGTAAGAGGAGAGGGATGTCAGTGTACATGAGGCAGTTGCTACATTGCCTCAGGATGCCCAAGTTCACTAGATTAATAGGAGAAAACACAGGGAACCGACCTTTAAACATGCCTGGAGAGGTGGGCATTAATAAGTACTGGAGCTGTTTCCTTGTAGAACATTTAGTGCTGGGTAGCACTTTGAGTGGTATAATAATTGCTACAAGAAGTCTGGTAAAGTGCTAGGCTAATTAGCTAGTAAAAGTGCAGGAGAGCAGAGAACTAGAAGATCTAGGGGAAAATTTGAAGAGGAGACTTTGGCAATGCTCAGAAGCTTACAAAAAGTCCCTGATACAGGAAATCTATCTGAAGAATTCAGAGAGTTTTCTCAGATGAAAATGTTTTTATTGAGTTACAGCTGGCGTTAATATATTTACAATAAACCTTGTGTGGTTGCGGTTTCTGCCTCCGACTGAACTTTTTTGGTGAAATCTGTATCTGGACTAGACTAGTTACAGGAAAGGCAGGAAATGAGCACAAATGTGGGCTTTTAATCCAGAAAGTTGAAAGAGATGGAAAAAACTGCCCAAACAGCCAATAAACTACAATTTCTGGACTAGAAACCACTCCCCTTGTGGAAGATAGGCCACCCAGTGCGTACCACTCCCACTGATAAGCTAGAAGGCTTCCCTTCAACACAGAAAAGCTCAGGGGGGCTCAGAAGCTTGCAAACAGTCCTGGATAGAGCAAATCTGTATCCAGACTAGAATAGTTACATGAAAGATGTGAAACAAGTGCAAATGTGGGCTTTTAAACCAGAAAGTTGAAAGAGATGGAAAAACTTCGCAAACAGCCAATAAACTACAATTTCTGAGCCAGCAACCACTCCTCTTGTGGTTGATAGGCTATCTAGTGCTTACTACTCCCACTGATAAACTAGAAGACTTCCCTCCAACACAGAAAGGCTTGGGAGGCTCAGAAGCTTACATGCAGTCCTAGATACAGCAAAGCAGTATGTGGACTAGACTAGTTACAGGAAAGGTAGGAAACAAGCACAAATGCAGGCTTTTAAACCAGAGAGGTGAAAGGGATGGAGAAAACTGCCCAAACGGCTAATAAACTACAATTTCTGGACAGGAAACCACTCCTGTTGTGGTAGATAGGCTACCTAGTGCTTACCACTCCCACTGATAAGCTAGAAGGCTTCCCTCCAACACTGAAAGGCTTGGGGGGGGCCTCAGAAGTTTACAAACAGTCCTGGATACAGCAAATCTGTATCTGGACTAGACTAGTTACAGGAAAGGCAGGAAACAAGCTTAGAATTTTTTTTTACAGAAAAGCAGCTAAAACAGCACTAAAAACCATTCAAGTGCAGTGCAAGCTAACACACTTGAGTGTGTAGCAATAGTAAAGCAAATACAGTTTAATTAAATACAATTTATTCAAACTGTATTTTGAACTGAATTAGATTGTTTTATTCAACTCTGAACAGTTAAAAATACCAAAAATGTACTTATCAGCTGAGAAGCACACTCAGTCAGAACACAAGGAGATTCTAGCAAAGTTTTTTTTTTTTTTTATTAGTAAAGTGGAAAGGGAGAAAGGAGGAAAAGACGATAATTGGTTAAGAACCTAAGTGGGTTGGCCTTCTCAAATGTTCTCTCTGTATTAGGTAGAATGAGCTAATGACACTGGATTGGAATGAGTGTCCCAAATCAAATTTACAGTAGGGATGAGCAACTACAAAGCCACCAAGTATAACACAAAGACACCAGTGGGAGGGTGTGTGGGAAAGTATTACAGCTAGTAGCTACAGTAGTTTAGGTAGCTACAGTAGTTCAGGTAGAAATGTTTATCACAGCAGAAAAACAGCCACTAAATGAACGTTTTAAACAGATAAAGGAGCAAGGAGACTTGAGAATGCTTTGAACTGCAAACAAATCAGTTTTATGATACACTCCTTGGCAGGAAATCAGAACAAACAGATGTTTAACAAATGGAGAAAATTACCAGTTAATACCTTACACACAGTGTTCTGTGTTCTCTATCAGCAGACAATGGCTGTCAGAAACACAGGAAACTCAACAAACAAAGCAACCAGGCCTGGATAACAGCATGCATGTATCCAGACTATGCTACCTTACAATGAAAAATATAGTTTAAACAGTATAAACCAGTACACAAATGCAGTGAAACAGTAAAAAAAAAGCTTTATAACAGTGCAAAATCTAGTAGCCTCACATACTCCAAGCCTGTGCTACTGGGAATATTGGTAAAAAGAGATGTCATAACTAAAAAACAATCAAAAACACTGTTATCAGTGTGTGCATAACCAGAAAATGTCATGTGTCTTTTATAATAGTCACGGTATTCTCCACTACTGGTCTCAAGTATTTTTATACATAAATAGACAATGGGCAGGATTCACGAAGCCTCCATGTAAGAGTTACAAGGCTTACACGCAGGCTGCAGTTAAACGGTGTGATGTCAGCATGTCATGCATATGCATGAGGGCATGCTGAATCACACCTAAGGCTTACACGATCCGTGGAAGACAGTAGGGGGCGTGTCCGTAGGCCGAGCCCTGCAAATGGACACGCCCCCAGAAGAGTAAAAGTCCCGAAAGTAAACCCCCATGACAGAGTCCATGGAAATGTGAATAAACACAACACAACACATGCCCCCACAGACTATGAACATAAAATATATAAATGAACATGTCATATATTTTTTTTAAATTGTAAAGATGTTTGCCTGTGAGTGCGCTCGTTTGCGCAGGCGTGCCCGGCGCTTAGCCACAGTTAGCAGTCAGTGGAAAAGCATATAAGAACTAAATATGCAAAGTAAGCCAAAAAGCAATAGCGTAGCAGTAGAGACGTCGGCTGAAGAGCAGGCAGTTATGGTTCGAGCCCCCACAACATCAATTTTTATTTTTAGTGAAATAAGCACAAACCAAGTCCCTGACATATATGTACACATACAAAATTATATTTTATGTAAAATGTAATGAAATGGGCCATTTATTTTGAAGAAATGTGAGATAACAAAATAATAAAAAATGCCAGATGTGCCTATAGCTGAGCTACAGTTTAACAAGTTGAGTGCATCTGCCCGTAGGTGAGCAGTGGTTTAACAGGTGTAAAATGAGTGCCCGAAGGTGAGCAGTGGTTTAACAGGTGCAAAATGAGTGCCCGTAGGTGAGCAGTGGTTTAACACGCTGAAACTGTGTGCCCGTAGCTGAGCTGAGCGTAATATGCATGCTGACAGCCAAATGACGGGTAAACCAGCGTACCCCATTTGCACGCAGCTGCGCACCACGCCAACAAGCTAACCGACGGGCAACTGTGAGCAAGCTGTAGCAAAACTGCCTTTACACAGACACACCTCCTAGCCTGTGTAGACAGTCATAAAATATAAAAAGCGGTGGCCAGGTTCGAACCCAGGATACCATGCACCATAGTCAAGGTACTGAACCACTAAGCCATGACAGCTGCACTTAGAAATGCAGTAATAGCAAATATATAGGAATGAATAGAAAGAGGAGCATGACAAAGCAGGTTTTGTGAAGCTGGTACAATTCCAAAATGGTCAATCACAGATAAGTGCAGGAAAAACTGCATATATAAGCCCCATAGGCGGGAATACACAGCATAACCGATTGTAGAACCAACTTGCAGCCAGAATGTCAGGTGTAGGTGAGGGTAGTTGCTTTCGAGCACTGAGGTGGGGTGTTGAGGAGTCCAAATATATGGTTTGGCTCCTTGTCCACAATCATGAGGCCCAACTCATGCAGGGCCAGGTCCTGTGGGGAGCATATAGGACTGAGGCGTGGGACCAGTTGGCTCATGATCTTACCAGTGCCACAGGGATACCAAGGACTGGTGAGCAGGTCCATCACCACCATGCGGACCTGAAGAGACGGAAGCAGGACCAACTGAACCATTGGATCCAGGAGGCCCAGCAAATGCCCAACGCCCCACTACTGAGTAAGTTACATCTAATTATTTATGTAAGAAATTAACCTAGTTGATATTATGGAGATGTGTATTCCAATATTACTTTATTTATATTACAGCTGCAGGTGTTCGTTCTGCAAACCGTAGAGCCTATGGCTATAGGCTGGTGCGGTTGCGCCACCAGGCAGGTCAGTAATCCTCTCCCTGTAACTGTAAAAAAATATAAAAGTATGACAGTTAGCAAAAGAGCGCAGTGTAGTCACTAAGTAATAAAATGTGCAAGTAACAGCGTAAGAGGGTTTGCAAGTAGTGCTTGATTACAAAAGTGTGTTGCAGTCTGTAATCCAAACAGAAAAATGAAAATGTCTGAAATAAAGTCTGAAATAAAGATGTCCCACCTGTAATATAATAGTACACAACCTGCAGCAGGCTGAAAAGTACAGCTGCAGAAGCTGAGTAAAACACGTGTGAAATATATCCCTGTTGAAATACAGAAACATGACAGAAGTGAGACTGTTGGAAAGGATTGTATTAACTACAGGTAAAACATGTCAATAAAGCCTAGAAGTAAGTACCATCCTGAATTGTAAAAATAAAACAAATGAGAGAGTGTGAGAAAGAGTTATGAATCCACCAATAAAGTAGTAATAACTCCTGAATAAAGTATACTGCAGTCAGTACAGAATGAAATGAATGTGACAAGCAGAACCAAACTGCGAAATGTGTTCAAAATGTTCCTGCAGCTGGAATGTGTATCCCAAAATCTGGATATGTTGCTCTCAGTCTGCAATATGCAGATAGTATGGTTGTCTGAAATACCAAACATCCACAGTTGTCTATAGCTATATAAAGCAAATGTAGCAGGATGATGTAGC
Source organism: Protopterus annectens (assembly GCF_019279795.1). Lineage (NCBI taxonomy): Eukaryota > Metazoa > Chordata > Ceratodontiformes > Protopteridae > Protopterus > Protopterus annectens. The sequence goes on along the minus strand of NC_056748.1, from coordinate 237,579,901 downwards.
TGAACAGAGCCAGATACGAATGTGTATGAATAAAAATGAAAATGTATATTGATGTAGCAGTAACATTCCTATCACCAACTTGAAGTAGTTATCACATAGGAAACTGTAGGTAGAACTGTAGTGTGTATATATCTGCAGCTATTAGAAATGTACAGCATATGTATTGGTATTTGAAGGTGTTAATTAAATTTTCTTCACCCTACCCTATAACCACATATAATCCATTCCACGTAAAATTGTTATGTGCAATCACAATTAAAACCCCTGGACATTTGTCCTGTTGGGTCATACATATTTGCATGTACGTTGATGCATCTGCCCTGTTCATACATCCAAACCTGATGGCGTGTTTCCATCAATCAACCCTGCATGTTGTTGGACTGTGTATTGCTGTTCAAATTATGCATGTGTTATGCTTGCTGTTCAATGGTTTGAATATCTGGGTGTTTGGTTAATGGGAATACTAATGCATGCTGTTACAACTAATTGTGAATGGTATTGTATGTTACTAACCCAAACTGTCATGACATAATGCAAAACATAGGACGACAGGGAAGGCGGGTTCCAGCGGACCCACCTCAGCTGGCGAGTGCAACTGGCAGTAGTGCCCAGTCCGGACCCTCCTCCAGTGGCCCTGTGCCACCTGCGGGTGGAAGTGCTGCAGGGGATGGGGCTCGTCCCCCCTCTGCAAGTGTGGCCAGAGGAGAACAACCACTCACCCTCCGTAGCGTCTGGACTGTGGTGCGTAGGGAGATCCAGGAAGCTGTTCTTGGGCCCCTACGCCAGCTTGAGGCACAAGTGGCACAACTAACGGGCATGCCTGCTGCCCGGCCTACACAGCCCCGTCCTGGGCAGTGAAGGCACAGTGGCAACTGCCCATGGGTGGGGATATTAGTTCCACTGTTGCCATCTGTGGGCTCATGGGCTCTAGTTATCCAAACATCCGTCCCCGTCAATTGTGTAACCCCCCCACACGTGTCATACACCGCCCCTGTATGCATCTTGTTTGTCTTGTCTGTTGACCTACCCAACCTACCTCCCCAGCTATACCGACTTCCATTACCTGACATACCACTCTCACCTGAAAAAAAAAAAAGGGCACTCTGTACCCACAAAAAAATTACGCCCCATACATAGCTGCCCATTTCGCACATGTCTGCTGGACATGGAAACTGTCAATTACAATTGGCTGTACAACAAGTATTATTGTTGTCCTTACACCTCTCTCAGCGGTGGAAGCTTTCAAATGTCACACCAAATTACAAACATATGCACAGCTGTTGCTGATGAAGAAATGGGCAGCTATGGGCCTTACCTACATCCCTCTTGCAAAACCCAAGCTTGTTTCCCTACTGTCTTACCCTCTTTGTGACCCCTTTTTCACCACTTTCCTGTCTCCCCATTTTCATTTCTTTCAAAGAAAATAGCGTGGGTGTGCGCAAGAGTAAGCACTTTTAAGTGGTTGTAAGTGGGTGTGCATGGAGCTGAATGCCAGTGCGCATGCGGGAGCTCCTCGCAAACCAGCGCTAACCCGGTTACAACTGCTTAAAAGTGCTTTAGTCACTCTGAATGACAGGTCCTGTAGTCTGTTCAAAAGCAAAATAAAATCCCACGGTCAGTCCCGAACCCAGGACCGTGGAAACAGTAGTCTGCATAACTTACCACTAAGCCATGACTGTTATATAAGAACATTGTGCTACAATAAATATATCATGTAATAGTAGGAATGAATGTAAAGGGAATATAGGATGTGTAGTACACAAAGCATGTCATGTATATTTACTGTCATATCTAGTGGATTTCTATAATAGTAGTGTGCGAACAGAAACAGCCATGCTAGTTGGTAGCTAGTAGGTAATAATGTCACTGTAGCACCTTGCAAGCCACACACACATACTCACAGCAGGATAATCACTGCCCATACCCCACAACCTCTTACAGGAACACATCCGGACCAAGTAATAAAATATGTGGAGCAAAGGGCCAAAAACAGGGAAACATTCCAAATAATGTTATAACAAACTTAGGCAGTTCAGAGAGTAACAGGTTCTGCATTTTGTTGGATGTTTGTAAGGGTATGAAGTCTGAAACTTAAATGTTTGTCACTATAGTCTGACGTGAGCCCAGAGTGATTTGCCAGAAAGAGCTGTTCATGAGAATATTGACCAAAATATGAGGCAGAAATGTGGACAACCTGCAAATATCTGTACACTTGAGAGGTCTGACACTGCCATATTTGAATAGTTAAGAGCCTAGACATAGCAACAGTGACTGAGTTATAGGGATGCCCCACAGACTCCATGTGAAATGTACAAACAGTAGGCAGAAAGGTGTTACAACACATGCAATGGTAATTATGAAGTACTGAAAGTATGCACCACTTGTACAGCAGAAATAGTGTAGTAATACATATGCTCATGCTATCCCACAGTCACAACTGCAGAATACCAGACAATTTAATGGGTGTACCCCACTGATATGTACCATTCCATGAGGCAGATAAAAGATGCACCTGAGAGTCTCTTGGGCCTGCTCAGCAGCATACTCAAATACCCTAATAGATGTCAAGGCCCACACCATGGCCAGACCACACTGCATGCAGTAACACCCTAGCAGATATAGCAAGCATTCCAAAGTGTGAATGTACATGGAAAATAGGAAAGCCACAGCAACACACTACAGTCAAGACACCTAGCAGGCATACAAGTAGTGAATGTAAAGGGCAAATATTGAAGCCATAGCAACAAAGTGCAAGAGCCACTGCTATACACCAGTTGCACCACATGTCCCACAGGAAAGCACACACACCCACATTAACAGTAGTAGTAGTCTTAGGTGTCAGTGTACATACACACTTAGTACAGGAAACTGGAGAAATGTTAATCTACAACACAGCCGGAAATATGAGAGAGATACTAACCTTTACACTCACAGAACAGTGTCCACAGCATACCAGCATGGTCCCTGCCCTTAAAATCTGAAAGGGCTACACCTATCTCACATACCTTTCTATAGCACTGTCCTGAAATCACAGTGAGAACTGCAATCAGTACACAACTGGCTGCATGCAATTAGCAAATGCTGGCTAACAATTGGTGCAGAGGCCATCACATGGACATATGCAGATACCTACAAAAGCATGCTGTACTCCCAGTCCACACATGCAATACTTTCATTGCACCTTGTGGAGGTAGGGAGAGAGAGAGAGAGACAGGGGAAAAAAAAATAAACATACACAAACAAAAGCGGTCAGCAACAACCACTTGAAAGCTGACAACTGGCAAGTGGAGCAGCAGGACACAAAACCAAACGGCAACACAAGCAGCTGTGACAAACACAGGTAATGTAAAGTAATACTATAAAAGTCTACATACTGTGAACCCTCCATATGTGTCATTGGTCTGTATCCATATGTATATGAAGATGTGCAAAGGGCAGGGGACATACAGCAACTATCAGTGAAGGCTGTACATACATATGTATGTGAGAGCATCTATGTGCACATATCAATGTAGGTTGAATGTAGGTTGTAGTGCAATGTACAAAGTAGGTTTCACAGTTATGTATGTTTAGCAGTATGTTAGTGTGTGTATACAGTTTTGTAAACAAACATGTTGATATACCTATCTATCATATGGATACATATGTATGTCAATATATGTATGTATGTATATATATATATATATATATATATATATATATATATATATATATATATATATATATATATATATACATAGAAAGATAGAAAGAGATGTAGGAATACATATACAGATGTAGATAGATAGAATATGTGCAAACATATATATATAATACACACATACAGATATAGATATATGTAGATACATATACATACAGACAGATCTGACTATCTACAGGTATGACTGTATATGACGATCTCACACTCCCCCTGTCCCACCCCCTCTGTCACTCTCACCCCCTCTCTGTCACACACACCCCTCTCTCCATATCTATAGCAATATATGTACATCAATATATATATATATATATATATATATATATATATATATATGTGTATATGTATACAGACATATATATTTATACATATAGATATATATATAGATATATATACATATATATATATCTATATACATATATATATATATATATATATATATATATATATATATATATATATATATATATAGAGAGAGAGAGAGATGTATATATATTCTGAGTGAGGCACATGTGTACAGATGTATTGGAACAGGTGCCTGGTGACAAAGGCATGGAGTGAACACCAGTTTCAAAACTGGAGTACCATACCCCATTTCAAATCACCTACACCGGTAACCACCAGATATGTGATTGGCTGCCCACCACTGCATGTGTCAGGGGTGAACAGGGTCATAAATGTGTACAATAGTCCCCCCAATGATATTCACAGTGGCACACTATTCCTGGAATACCTGCACATGGTATGTGTCAGCAGACATGGTGTGTCAGCTATGGACATGTAGGTCAGTGTACCCCTCCACACCACATAATGGCTGCCACGGTATGTACCTCACATGACAGCTACAGATATGGAGAAGGACACAGTGACATGTACAACACTGTGACAATGCACTCAAACACATTACCAATGCACAGTGACTGAAAACACCACAGAGTACACACATACTACCCACATAGAGGTTACCACTCCTGGATTTACATACTTAAGTCACACCCATGACAGATGCCCAACAACCATAGTAACACCTCACACCATCCACAACCTAAATGACTGCTGTGTGTCGTCCGTGACACTGCAATAGAGAGCACATGGTGGAGGTACAGGTTCCTACCCACAGATAAGACATACCCTGCAATAAACCACACAGCATTAATAAGCAAGACACCCCATGAGTACATGTCACACATAACCCTGCTGAATGTTAGTCAGATAGGTAATATGCCATATGAGTCACCCTGTGTAACTGTTTGACAGCAGCAGGTACCATCACACCACATGTGTCACAATGGTCAGGGTAGCAGAACAGTATGCTGCTGTAGTCCCAGGGGCAATAGCATATTGTATTGTATTGTGTTGTATTGTATTGATATGCAGAGGTGCCTCCTTTGTGTAGTGGAACCACTGCTGCTGTGCGCCAGTGTACAGGTACATATCCTGTAGTCAGGCTAGTGTTACATAGCACTTCTATATGTGAGTTTAGCTCCTCTTGGAGTTCATGTAGCATGCAACCTGGGATACCATCAGGTCCCATTCATGTTGTGTATCCTGCTTTCCTGAGGGCGGCTCTCACCTGGACATCTGTGATGACAGGGAGGTTACAGTCAGCTGGGATAAGCATGTCTTATTTTGGGGGAGAGGGAGGGGGGAAACCTGCACTGAACCTGTCTGCCACAATGTTGCCAATATCTGTGGGATCAGGGAATTATTTGTTGTTGTGTACTAACTATGAGCATAGTGGAGGGTTTCTGACCAGGTTGCTAACATAACTGAAGAAGGCCTTGTGGTTATCTGTAGTGTCCCTGTTGATTTCCCTCTCAAAGTTTACCATGGATGTTTGTATGAGAGAAAATAGCTTACTAGTGCTGATCAGACATGCCTTCCCTTTATGGAATTATGCTCTGTCTTGCAGTAGCTTCCATCTTTTGTTATACAATCTGTCTATGGATGGGGTCCACCAGACAGGATGCTGTCCCTTTGTGGAGAGTGTCTTGGTCTTATATGGGATTGCATGATCCATGCATTCTCGGAGATGTCCGTAGAAATAATTTGTGAAGGGGTCAGCATTGTGGGTTGTGTCTTCCACTGGCCCAGTGGGCTGAAAGGATACCATGTCACTGTTACAAAGTGTAAAGTTTGCATTTGAAATGTTATTCACTATAGTCGTTTGTGCTGGTGGTGGGATATGTATATCCAGGGCAATTAGTTTGTGGTCAGCTCACAGTAGTTGATGATGTACCCCATACAGTACCTTGATACAAACCCCCAGAGTGAGGAGGTGCTTTGGACCTGAATCATTGTTCTGACTGCTGGGGTTTGGTAGTATGTCGTATGGAGTGTGCCAGGTACTGTTGCACAGTTGTTGGCTGAGCACTGATACCTGGCCATTTACATGTGTATCCACCAATAGACAGACAGATGCTATATATGTGAGATATGTTGTATCACAACAGTCGAGTAGCATGTGTAGTATGTGTGCCAAATTCTGCTGACATATTTTGCTGATATCATGTTATTTCCTTTTTCAGGACCATGGCTCACCAGCACAATCCAGCTTACTCAGCAGCTGAGGATGAGAAGATACACCAGAGCCTGGTACGGGATTATGCAATACTGTTTTCCCACACCAGCCAGAATCAGCAGGAGAGGGCTGCACTGTGGCAAGACCTGGTCCGTCGGGTAAATGACATAGGCACGCATAATAGGACATATGAGCAGGTACGACATCACTGCAGTGATTTAATCAGAAATGTCCATCAGCGTGCGTCAGATATCCACAGGCAACAGGTTGCCACAGGTGGTGGGGTGGCTACACATCCCCCACTCACCAGACTGGAGGGACTACTCATAAGTGTTGTGGCTCCAGCCTGCCAACAACAACAGCAGCAGCAGACATGCATTATGATGGAGGCTGGAGCCACGCAGCAGCAAGACTACGAGCGTGCAGGTAATATGCCATATGTATAGTTGACTGTTGTGTACACTGGTAGTTAATGCATGTGTGAGGTGTGTCCTTGGTTTGTAGCTGTCATCGTAGTATTTAATGTGCAAGTGTGATATTCTCAATATCAGCAGCTGACCTGTGAAAGGCAACTGTTGTACTACTGACCTGTATCATACTCTGTAACAATGGCACAGTTGTGCACACTGACATTAGTTTCCTCACTTCTGCAGGTCCCTCCGGTGTAACAGCAATGCAGCCTATCCATGCTGGTGAGTGTGTATTAACAATACCTTTAATAGTCTTGATAGTAATAGTAATATTAGGCTCACTGAGTAGTGCTCTGTGTATGCATGCAGGTGTATCTGTGTCTGTGTGTTGATATCTCGCATACTGAGTAGTGTGCAACTGTGTGAAACTGTGTGCATGTGTGGACGTGCATCACTGGTAATATTGTGTAGACATTGTAAACTGTGTTTCCTGTTTCCCTCCCACAGGTTCTGGTGCTGCTCTGGTGTCATGCAGCAGGGAAACTGAATCAGGTGCCATGGGTACTGATAATGATGACATCTGTGTAATGGCACAGGAAGGTATGCCAGGGTCCATCATTGGTCAGCCATTTGACAGTACACAGCTGTCAACCCCATCAATTCGCACAGTTATCCTGCCAATACACCCTTTGTCACCAATGTCCCTAGGTGATGAACAGGATACAGTTGGCATTGACCAGGGTAATGTGGTATCTGTGGCACATGTGTCCCCACACAGCAGCCATGGGCATGGCCCTGAGATAGTACCACACAGACAGATGTCCAGGGGTTCTCGTGGGAGCATCCATGGGCGTACTGCCCCTGTCAGACGTGCCCACAGAGGTCTTACAACCTCAACTATGTTTCGGGCTGTCATGCAGGCTCAGTCACGTATGGAACAGTACACCAGACAGGGTCTGAGGGAGCTGACAGCATGTCGCACAGCCATGACTGACAGTATGCGTGACATTGCGGCTGCCATCCATAATGTCACCGATGTCATAGACAGACGTTGTGGGGACATATTAGACCGGTTCCACAACTACATGTCCATGAGCCAGGGTGATGGTGGATGGTTGAGGTGTCGATGTGGGCGTATGCCAGCAACAGCAGCAGCTGGCAGTCATCGCAGACGACAACAGGGCCGCGGCCGCCCCCATAGTGCCAGCAGCAGTCCCAGCAATGCTGGGTCTGTGCTGTCATCAGACCACCCCAGGAGACCACGTGCATGTGGCTCTGGCCAGGCCTGACAGGGATCTGTGTCCAGTCAATGAACACCTGCTTCTGATGACAGTACCCAGTCTGGGTTGGTACTGGATATGGTCCGTAGCACCCCTGCAAGGCACAGGTACTGTGTCCGTGGCCAGAGACACTGATCTGTATGACCTGGCAGGTACAGTCTGTGGCTGTCCACAAACACCAGTATATGGCAGCCATGAGGTGGAACTGTGTGCATCCATACACACATGTGAATTAACAACACCTAGGGCTACCGCATACACGCACACACTGCATCAACATTGCCCCACCTTGTACTGCTGTCCCTCACCAACACACATACATGTCAATTGGTGGTATCGGTGGCTGACTCAGGCATACCAAGTTCACACCCTGTGCATATGATGAAACTGTGCCACCTCCTGCAATCTGTAACATCAGTGCAGGTACAGGTTAACATGTTGCTGATGCACAGGGTGACTACATAGACGTGTAGTAGTAGTATCATGTTGTTAACAGTACTGTGTGCTGATATAATTGTGGGTATATCCCAGCATGCCTGATGCAGTAAGGGTATGATTGTCATGTACTGTTGTCTACACCCATGGTAAGTACCATAGTGTATCATCTGCACATGTTGGCATACTGGTGGTAAGTATGTCAACAGAAGGCTACATACATAGGTAGCACAGGGGATAAGGTAATGAAAGTATTGATACGCAATGATGGACATGTAAACTGCAAGTGGCATGTTGCCCACACTGGACTCTGCAATGCGGATGTTTGAGGATGTTGATATGTGTGCAGTACTACACGACTGGTACAGGACACACAGGAGCACCCTAGCACTGCAAGCTCACATCTCATACCATGCTAGACAGCCCCAACACACAAAACTAACTGTCACAGGAGGGAGAGTCCCCATACATGTCAGGGATACTGTGGTGGCAGGACAGGTAGCATATATCCTACTAAGTATGGAACCACTGAGTGAATGCTCAGTGTCTGTTATTTGACATGTGTATTACTGCAGGTATGAGCACCTGGGTTTCCATCCAGTTATTGTACATCCTGACAGTACATGGTCTGTACACTTGTGTGCGCTGAGACTGGACCCTAGCCATCTGACCTGTGTATTTCCATGTACATGTGTATAGTGCCTGCATATTTGCACTGTTACCTACTGGAAGTGGTACAGCTTGTTTGTTGTACAATGGACTACATGCAGCCCTGCTTACTGTAGCTTTGTTTGCATGCATGTTTGCTTGCAGTTACCCTGGAAAACTGATCCCACCTGCAATGCAGATTTACAGAGCTTCTGTGGACTCCTAGTGACATCTGCATAGCTTACTATATGTATGTCCATGTCTCACTTGACAGAACGTCACTGTTTGTCCTGTTCACATGTACGTTGCCTGAGACACATTGCATATGACTTACCTGGCATTTGTCCACGTGAGCAGTCATATATGCCAGTGCTAACTAATCACAGGCACTACACCCTCACATACTCACCTTCTGTTGAATCACCTGCTTTGCTAGGGACGGCTTGCACCTGTCACCCCTGGGCTTTCGGATATTGGCAAAGGCTCTTGCTACCCCCATAGTGGCTTATTTAGGCAAGGCTCAAAGGACAAACCCACCTCTATAGGTATCACAAGGGATAAGAATAAGAGTAATGCTACTCAATGCCAGAAGTCTAAACCTCAAGATGCACGGACTCAAAACTCTCCTTAGCATGGAGAACATCGATATCTGTGCGGTAACAGATACCTGGTTCAGGGTTACCGAGAGCACCCCAGCACTTCCAGGTTATACCTCATACCATGCTTTTCGGCCCCAAAACTTGGACCGAACCACAAAAGGAGGGGGAGTATCGGTATTCATCAAACATACCCACACTTCCAGGTTGGTGGCAAAGCACAAAGCATCAGAGACTGTCCATGTGCAACTAACAGTGGGTAAAACTGCCTTCCAGGTTATAGCCTGCTACAGACCACCCTCCCAAACCCAGGAACTCCACTCGGCCTTCCTGAGAACACTGGAAAATATGAAGGTCTCTCCAAACACCATTATATTGGGCGACTTCAACTACCCAAACATAGACTGGGAGCATTACCCTAGCTCCAACACCCTAGCCCAAAGGTTCCTAGAATTTATAAACTCAAATGCTATGGAACAACTTGTTACCACTCCCACAAGAGGGGAAAACATACTGGACCTGATCATCACCAACATGGGGACTCTATGCTCCAGACCAGAAGTGTATCCCTCACTGGTAAGATCAGACCATAAACTAATCTCACTGGATATTCACATCCCATCCCCACCCCCTGCCCAGAAAACCACAGTGAAAAACTTCTCTAAAGCAAATTCACACTCCTCAAAACCGAGGTGGAATCCTTCAAAGCCCCCGGGCCTGTGGAAAGTATGGCCCAGACCGCAGAATCCTCTACAAACGCATTCTATGGACGCCTTCAGGAATGCATGGATCATGCGATCCCAAATAAAACCAAGACCCAATCCTCCAAAGGCAGATGTCTTGTCTGGTGGACCCTAGCCATAAACAAACTATACAATAGAAGGAGGAAGCTACTAAATGATAGAGCAAAATCCCAAAAAGGGAAGGCATCACTGATCAGTATTAGCAAAAAACTACAGGCACTCATAAAATTGTCTAAGGCCAGCTTCGAGAGGAAATTTCACAGGACACTAAGGATAATCACAAGGCTTTCTTTAGTTTTGTTAGGAACCTGGGTGGTAATTCCCAGATATGCTCAGAATTAGTCCAAAATGACAAAAGAAACACCGAACCCACAGAAATTGCCAACATCCTAGCTGACAGGTTCAGCTCAAACTTCTCCCCCCCTCCCCACCAAAAGGGCAAATATCTATCCCAGCAGAGTGCTGCCCCCCTGACATCTCAGATGCTCAGGTAAGAGCTGCCCTCTCCAAAGCAAAAAACACAGCATCAATGGGACCAGACAGTGTCCCGGGCTGTGTCCTACATGAACTCCAAGAAGAGCTAAACCCAAACATAAAACTACTGTTCAATATCAGCCTTACTACAGGATATGTGTCCAGAGAGTGGCGTACAGCAACAGTGGTCCCTCTCCATAAAGGTGGTGCCTCAATGGATCCTGGAAACTATCGCCCCATAAGCCTGACTAGCTTGGTCTGCAAAGCTATGGAAAGGATCATCATGGACCTCATAAATAAAGATATTGGGGACCTACAGACACTGGATCTTACCCAGTTTGGCTTTGTTAAGGGCAGATCCTGCCTCTTAAACCAGGTTGATTTCTTTGAAACGGTCACCAAGGCCATTGACGAGGGGAAGGTGGTCCACACAGCCTACCTGGACCTCGCAAAAGCCTTCGATACAATACCCCACTCGGGCATTATAGAGAAGCTCACCAGCTTAAATATAAACCCCTATGTCACTAGATGGATTGCAAACTGGCTCAAGGACAGAACCCACATGGTTAGAATTGCTGGAGCCATGTAAGACTCCAAACCAGTTACAAGTGGTGTCCCACAAGGCTCAGTCCTGGGACCTCTCTTGTTCGGTATATATTTCTTGGAGTTACAGGCCAACACGGAAGGACTGTGGCTGACCAAGTTCGCAGATGACTGCAAACTGGCCGCCATAATCGACTCTCCAGCCGACACAAGCATCCTCCAAAAGGGCCTCATAGAAACAGACAACTGGTGCCAGAGCCATGGCCTCAAGCTAAATGCCAAAAAGTGTATAGTCATCCCCTTTGGCAAAAACAAAGTGCCCACAAATTACCACATAGGTGGTAATCCATTAAGTACAGAAGAAGTAATTAGGGACCTGGGGACCCAGGTTGATAGCAATCTCTCATTTGACAACCACGTGGCCAAAGTGGTTAGAAAAACATTTTATATAGCCCACCTCATCATGAAGGGATTCGCATCTAGATCAGGGGAGGTCATTGTGCCTCTTTACTCATCCCTCATCAGGCCCATAATTGAGAACAATGCCCCTGTTGGGATGTACCTTACCAGACACCTGCAGCAACTGGAAAGACCCCAAAAGTACCTCACCAAGAGGATCAAAGGGCTCAAACAGATGCTATATGCTGCCCGGTTAAAGAAACTCCAGCTCTACTCAGTGGCATACCGCCTGTTCAGAGGTGATCTGTGCCTGACGTATAAAGCCATATCCAACCCGGAATTATTGGACCTGCTGCACCTCAGAATATCCAAATCCCATTGAGCTACGTGCTCGAGAGACTTGAACCTCAGCACTGAAATAAATAGGACATGCTGGAGGGACAGATTCATAACCCAGAGGCTCCCTTCACTCTGGAATAAAATCCCAGTCCAGGTTAGGCAGAGTCCCTCATTGACTCTCTTCAAGAGGAATCCTGATGAGTGGATGGGAGATCATAGGTTTACCCCGGGTATCACTTCTGTGTCACTGTTAGACAGAGGCACAGTATACTAACCTCAGAAAAGGGCATAGCAAAATAAATTTAAAATGGGTGGCGAAAGCCAAACACATTCTGGCTAGGCTTATAAATGCCCTAGGGCAGATAGCCTAGTATGAACCTATGTACCTTGTTCCCCATTGGCCCTATGTGCTGTTAATTACCATGGCAATCGCAATACTATGGTAGCATGTGCAAAGGTCACTTGTCAGTCACCTCTATGGTACAGTTGTGGAATATGTGGGTCATGTGGCAATGTCACAGCTGCCACATGTACACAGTCAACCCTATCTCCTACACATGGACGTACAACACATGTATGAGATGCAACCACATAGCCAAACTGGGGACTAAGCACTCTGAACCCAGTACTGACATAACCTGTCAGGTGGCATGAAATACTACAGTGACTACAATACCAGTCTGATGTAGACCTACACTGACAGCAATCCAAACACGTGAACACACTGGGCCATTCGTGGAGCCTCAGAATAGCATCCTGCCTGAGCAGCAGACACCTCTGCAGCTGGCACACAGGCATACGTTAAGCCAGAACACAGCACATGCAACACATAGCACACAAATCCTGTGTACCAAACAGTCACAGCCTGTACGGTTAGACAACACACCTGCTACAGTTGTGTTAGGTACCTTCATTGTCTGGTACAGTGAGGTCCTGCTCACCAGGCTGGACAAGGTGAAGGTCACAGTGATATGCCCGTGGGGCACTATGGTCCACCATATAACACAAGCATACAGGTCAGTCAGAGGCATGGACACATATGACTCCGTCATTGTCCATGCCACTATGGCTAACCTGTGATGTACCTCCCTGGACTACATGATAGGGAACATGGAAGGGCTCTCTGAGCATGTGGCACAGGCTGGTATGACGTTGACCTTGGTTGGCATCATACCCTCACCAGGAATGCTGACGTATTACTGAATGCTGATGAATTACTGTAGCTACAACACCCTAGCTGAAAGGTTCCCAGCATGTAGTCACTGCATTGCTATGGAACAACTTGTTACCACTCCCACAACAGGTGAAAACATGCAGCACCTGTTCATCAACAACATGTAGACTATATGCCCCAGACCAGATGTGTATCACTCGCTGCTAGGATGATACCATATACATCTCACACTGTATATACACATACCACATGCAGCACCCGCACAGAAGACCACAGTCATAATGTTATCCAGTGCAAATACCATGTATTCACATGTGGCAGGCGTCAGACATGGGAACTATTGAAGGTCACAGGTACATATGTGTATTTGGCACACACATACATCATCTGTGTCCATTGCCATTACTGGTTTAATCTATGTCATGCATTATTGTGAACAACAACCCACACACATGGGCATTCTATGTGACAAAAACACACGTGGCATGTGTGGAATTCAAAGCCATAACTAACTGTGCTATGACAGTAGTGAGAGACGCAGTAGCAGAGCGTGCTATTTGCATTACTGGGAGATTTGGCCTCTTCCGCTGTACTTGTAGGGTGCTGACATCATCTCTCGTAGACAATGGAATATGCAGCAGCTGGTGTGTTGTACTGGTTGGCAAAAGGGTCAGTTCTCTCACACATGTAATTGCACACACCCTACTTCCACCTCTCTAATATGTTCTTTTATCCTGCAAGAAAACTGTCTTTTGGTTTCTCCTATATAGAATGTGTTACAAGTACATTTAAGTCCATATATAACTTTTTCAGTTTTGCAGGTAAAATGTCCATTAGTTTGGAAGTTAATACCATTAATTGTATTAAAGGTAGGACTCACATATTTACAGATGCTACAATTTCCACATGCCACTGTACCTTTTCCATTTATACCCCTTCCTACATTAACCTTCGGCATGTGAAATCTACTGTGAACTATGAAATCTTTTATGTTCCTACCTCTATTAAAAGAAAAACATAATCTTTTTTGTTTTAAACAATTTACTTCTCTTCTAACAATATTCCAACTAGATTTTACTATATCAAGAATATCTTCAGATAAAACTGAATATATAGTAGTAAAATATATATCTACATCTTTATTAATTTTATTTATATTTTTGTGAGAATTCCCACTATATTCCCTACTTTTATTCCCAACTGCTCTATTTAAACTTTCATTTAAGTTGGTTTCCATATATCCCCTTTCTTTAAATCTACAAAAACTCTGAAACAATTCTTTATTTCTATCATCCAAATTATTACATAACCTTGTTATTCTCATAAATGCAGTATATGGAATGGATTTAATAGTATGTAATGGATGGAAACTTTCCCCATGTAGTATGTTATTACCTTCTGGAAATTTCCTATATTCTTTTTTTAAACCAAAACCCTG